>NW_015659563.1:344791-347021 GCF_001515625.1 Sinocyclocheilus rhinocerous | reverse complement strand
CGCGAGAGGTCACGGAAACCTTTCCAATGTAAGTTAAATATTAATAATAATAAGATATTACATATAATTTGGTAGTAAAACAAAGTGCTACACATTTTATTGCTGCAAAGATTAGTATATTTATTTTTGTACAACATTTGCAACTGCTTTCTATCACTTAATTAAAAGCACCACAAATTAAAATTGTCATGTTATAGGGACTATTGAACAGACATTTAGAAGTTGATTTTAAAATGCAAAGTATTGAAAATAATAATAAAACTGTAAACAATTTGCGTTTTTACAACACTATAAGTGTGTCCCATCAGGTAATGAAAAGTTGTACACACACACTTGTGGTCTTCATGCTCACTTGAACACTTGGGCCAAATACAGGAAATACGTCATATAAGTAATCAAGTGGTCAAGTGCAAAGACCACAAGTGTGTGTATTTGGACAAGGCATATATAATGGCACGCATGTGCCCTGCTCACTCCAAGAGGATAGGGATGATCACTTCCATTTGGAAATAGCCCCGTGAACCGTTCGGTACCGATACTCGTATCGGCTCATCCCTACTAAAGTGTGATCATTGATCTTTGGGAATCCATGTTTCATGAGTTCATTAATCATTTCAGATGGCATGTAGAAAAATAATTTCACAATAACAAAACAAACAAAAAAAAGTTCACAGTGATCTTTGTCTTCATGCATCCAGCACTTGGGTGTCATATCATACTTTATATTTCTCTTTCGCGCTGTCACTTAATATACAGATATGCTGAAAGATATAAAGAAAAAGAGAAGGTGTAAATACATCATTCAGATCAGACAAACAAGTAATATACAAAACGGACACAACTTGCACTCAATATACGCCAAGTTATGCAGAGCACACAATTCAATCGGAACAGAACAGGACAAAACACTTACACTCAAATCCCTGAAATATTCATTGTAGTCTAAAGCATAACCCACTAGGAACTTATCAGGGACTTCAAATCCAATATCTAAAAACAAAAGGGAAGAGAAAAATAAAATTGTACTTTGCAGAAAGAAAGCTTTTCTGCATTGTTTTCATTATAATTAAACACATTCCAAATAATGTGAATAAAAATAATTATTATATAATATTAATTATAATCAGGTAATTCATTTAATTCAGGTAACATCTCTAATAAGTCTTCCGCCAGCATGAACTAATTCAGTTGAAAGTCATGCAAGAAATGCAAGTAATTTTACCCAAAAATTTGAATGGCATATATATATATATATGTTTGTTTTTGCATGAAGAAAGTCCAAAACTGTTTGCATTATTCATGATAATTAAGCATATTCCAAAAAAATAGGATTAAAAATAAATAATAAATTATATAATACATTATTCTATGTTATAATTATGTAATATTATTTTCATGACAATTACGCACATTCCAAAAAAGTATTTTGAAAATAAAATTATATAATCATAACCAGCTAATTGGAAATATTAGGGAACAAAAAAGTTATATTTTGCATAAAGAAAGCCCAGAATTTTTCCATTATTTCCATGACAATTAAGCACATGATTTTTTTTCATATAACTAATTACATCATATATTATTCAATATTATTATAAATCTAACTAGAAAAAATATATTATACAATAATAGAATTAAGATGTTATGATGTGATGTTTCATCCTATTCAAAAGCAGGTTCATCTCATTGTAACATTTTTAATGGTGAATGTATTTATATTTTGTTGGTGGTTGGTTGCATTATTATTTGCATTCGAGCAGAGCTCATGGTCCCCTGTAGAGGACATTACTGGGCCGCCCTCGGTAGTGCGTCACTGCTAAACAGCTAAATGATTCTCCATCCTCTTGATAACGGACTCGAAGCACTTCGGCGCTCAGCTTTAGAGTGCAAGTCAAGAGCACATTTGTGCTTGGAGGATAGACGGACGGATGGATATAAAGAGCTTATCAGCTTTCTGTCTAAAAGCATTGCATAACTACTCTGAACACAGACAGATGAATAATACATCCAACTACATAAATGCAGGGTGTTTGATTTCTCTAAGTGATGCGGATTAAGCACAAAATATTCTTAATATCCAATCAAATCCAAAGATGAGCAACATGAAGGAACTCACAGTCTGGACGATATCCTGAGCTCCTGGGTGTCCTTTTCACAAGTAAACTGAAATTACATGACATTAAATATTGTGAGATATATATATATATATATATATATATATATATATATA
>NW_015659563.1:340791-344345 GCF_001515625.1 Sinocyclocheilus rhinocerous | reverse complement strand
AAAATTTGAATGGCATATATATATATATATGTTTGTTTTTGCATGAAGAAAGTCCAAAACTGTTTGCATTATTCATGATAATTAAGCATATTCCAAAAAAATAGGATTAAAAATAAATAATAAATTATATAATACATTATTCGATGTTATAATTATGTAATATTATTTTCATGACAATTACGCACATTCCAAAAAAGTATTTTGAAAATAAAATTATATAATCATAACCAGCTAATTGGAAATATCAGGGAACATTTCCAATCAGTTTTTCACAGCATGAACTAATTCAGTTGAATCTCAAAGAAATGTCAGTCATATTTTATGACTAGTAGTTATATTTTGCATAAAGAAATCCCAGAATTTTTCCATTATTTTCATGAAAATTAAGCACATTATTTTTTTTCATATAACTAATTACATCATATATTATTCAATATTATTATAAATCTAACTAGAAAAAATATATTATACAATAATAGAATTAAGATGTTATGATGTGATGTTTCATCCTATTCAAAAGCAGGTTCATCTCATTGTAACATTTTTAATGGTGAATGTATTTATATTTTGTTGGTGGTTGGTTGCATTATTATTTGCATTCGAGCAGAGCTCATGGTCCCCTGTAGAGGACATTACTGGGCCGCCCTCGGTAGTGCGTCACTGCTAAACAGCTAAATGATTCTCCATCCTCTTGATAACGGACTCGAAGCACTTCGGCGCTCAGCTTTAGAGTGCAAGTCAAGAGCACATTTGTGCTTGGAGGATAGACGGACGGATGGATATAAAGAGCTTATCAGCTTTCTGTCTAAAAGCATTGCATAACTACTCTGAACACAGACAGATGAATAATACATCCAACTACATAAATGCAGGGTGTTTGATTTCTCTAAGTGATGCGGATTAAGCACAAAATATTCTTAATATCCAATCAAATCCAAAGATGAGCAACATGAAGGAACTCACAGTCTGGACGATATCCTGAGCTCCTGGGTGTCCTTTTCACAAGTAAACTGAAATTACATGACATTAAATATTGTGAGATATATATATATATATATATATATATATATATATATACTAAAAAAGGCCATTTAACCATACATGTTCACAGAAATATCTCTAAATGTTAAATGTGCTTATTACACAGCTGTTTAAAAACTATTCTCCCCGAAGATGTTCATGCCTTACCTGACAACCTTCACCATTTTAGGATGACATTCATTTAATAGTTTGAGCAGTGTTTCCATAGTTCTGCCTGTTTCTACAATGTCCTGTAGGTACAAAAAGAGATTTAATTTGCTTACATCATCTGTATTTTCATTGCACAGCACACTACATACATTTAACACATGCTGGTGTGAACACACATCTGACATGGAAGTATACTGACTCAAAAATGAACCTCACCTCAACTATGAGCACATTCTGGAGGAAAAAGAGAGAAGAGAAACATTACATTAGACGCCTCCAAAGTATATACACTACTGTTCAAAAGTTTGGGGTCAGTACAGATTTTTTTCCTCTCTCTCTCTAAATAAATAAATACTTTCATTCAGCAAGGATGCAATCAAAAATGACAGTGAAGACGTTTATAATTTCACAACTAGATTCTATTTCAAATAAATGCTGTTCTTTTGAACTTTCATCAAAGAATCCTGAAAAATAATCGATCATGGCTTGCACAAAATATGAAGCATATGTTTTATGTGTGTTTTCAACGTTGATAATAATCAGAAATGTTTCTTGAGCAGCATATCGGCTATATTATACTGATTTCTGAAGATCATGTGACTCTTGATGCTGAAAATTCAGCACTGCATCACAGAAATAAATTATATTTTACAATATATTCACATAGAAAACGGTTATTTTAAATTGTAATATCAAGTAAATGCAGCCTTGGTGAGCATAGGAGACTTCTTTCAAAACCATTCATTCTTACAGACCTTAAACTTTTGAATAGAGTAAAACTAGAAAACAGAACAAAAGCATATGCAAAGCTCAAATCAAAACTCACTTTGCCAGTAAGGGCAGATAATTCATCTCCACCAATAACCTTTACACAGTTTGTAGACTGGTCATTCTGAGGAGGAATCAGAGCAGAACAAAAGAGAAAATAAACCCCTTAAAGTAATGTCATGGGTTCAAAACCACCTATCAACAGCCTCTCGGAGCACAGAAAATTAGTTTGACTTGTCCGTCAGTTTGGAAAAAAATAAAATTGCTTGTATTTCTGTTAAAGCACGTATACGAATTCTTTGGTACAAAACTGTATTATTTGAGTCTTGAAGTCATCTCAATAATCATGAAGTGGAACTACTTTTCTAGGTGGATGAACTTATAGTTATACTATGGATACACCGTGGATATAATATGGATATATTAAAATTCTGGCCAATATCAATTATTTTCATTATGTTAATTAAACGATAAACACTGATAAATGCTAAATAAAATTCTACAGTATTTTGTCAAAAAATAAAACACTAAAAATTTAGGCATAAATTTATAAAATAACAGATATTAATTTTATGTCATTATATTAGGCCTATTACCGTTTTTAAAGTCGACATGAAATGTAAATTCATCCGATCAATCTTCTAAATGCTAGTTATTGAACTTCTACATGCTTCTTTGATCAACTGCAAGCTTGCGTTCAAATCCATTTTTGAGGAAAGTGCATTCATATATTTTTTATCTTTTCTTTTTCAATAGTGCGTTTCAATCGGATATACAGTACATTACAATACGGAAGAAAAGATCTGTCACTACATCCATTTCATCGCAACTTTAAAGATAACTTTAGATGAAGTAAAGGTAGTCAATTTACATTTTTTATCTATACAATGAAAATTGCTGATAACTGAATGGTTTATAACTCAATTTATAATTTTTTTCCAAATAACTGAAATTTAACTGAAGCAGTTCTGCACAAGAAAAAAAAAAACTCATACAGGTTTGAAGTGACGTGACATGTGGCCAAGTATGGTGACGCATACTCAGAATTAGTGCTCTGCATTTATCCCATCCAAAGTGCACACACACACAGCAGTGAACACACACACCGTGAACACACACCCGGAGCAGTGGGCAGCCATTTATGCTGCAGCGCCCGGGGAGCAGTTGGGGGTTCGGTGCCTTGCTCAAGGGCATCTCAGTCGTGGTATTGAAGGTAGAAGAGAGCGCTGTACATTCACTCCCCCCACCTACAATCCCTGCCGGTACGAGACTCGAACCCACAACCTTTGGGTTACAAGTCCGACTCTCTAACCATTAGGCCACGACTTCCCCATGAATGACATGACAGTAGGTGCGTTTCCATTACCCTTCAAATTGCGCAAATTGAAATTGCGAATTGAAAATACGCCTAATGGAAACGCGTAAATTTCGCAAAAACGCCCATATATCGCAAAAAACGCTTTTACGCTCGAATGAGGTGGTTTTTCAGGCAATGCGAAAAAGGAAAAATTCGCAATGGAAACGTTTTTTTCGCATTTACAGGTCACATGGCGTATGTAAAAAGTCATATGATCATTCTTCAATGTACTATAACC
>NW_015659563.1:337689-340181 GCF_001515625.1 Sinocyclocheilus rhinocerous | reverse complement strand
GCCTCCTTTGAATAAATATAGCCAAAATCCCACCAAAATCCGTTGCCATGACTTATTGCGAGAGGCAAAAGGTTACGTTTTAGTCGCATAACATTGGTTAACGGAAACGCCGTCATTTCGCAATACTTTTTTATCGACATTTATAAAATATCGCCACAGTTTTGCGCAAATCTGTAATAGTAACGTGCCTACTGAGTAAATATTGACAGTATTGTCATTTACAGGTGAACTGCCCTTACCCTTGTCATTCCTGTAAGGAACAAGTCAAAGGCACAGCTAATAAAATGCTCCCTTTTTATATACAGTAATAATCTGAAAGCAGACATCTAGATCTGGAATGATTTATCGGTCAGTGTTGAGTATGAATGTGTAAGGCTCAGGGAATGGAGAGCAGTAAAGCTGGCACTCACCGAGTAGCTCTTTAGCCTGATGAAATCCACAGTCAGTGGCACAGACTTATCAATGTTTCGATTCAGCGTCTTGATGTAATCCATCAGGTCCGCAAAGAACTTGTACCCTCCTTTCAGAACGCAAAGGGCCACGATGTGATGCCCGCCCATGTCCCGAACGATATCTCTGGCCAACCTTTCAGTCCTGCAGAGAAAATCAGAATTGAAAGGCAGAGTGTTTTGACATTAATGCTTTCATTAAAACTGGCTGAAGCCATGCCAAAAATGTCAGTCAAGAGATTCTTGGGGAAATTTGTTAAACAAATAAACGGGAAAGCCAAATTCAACTCACATGCCTCTCGTACTGCACTAACATCATTAACTAAACAGGGGGCTAACACAGGGCTCTTTTACTATCGAGGGTATTTCACGGCCACGGCAATAACACAACTGTATCGCTTCACAAAAGAACACTTCCCAATCTCACCGTAACAACCAAATACAATCCTGTATTAAAGACAGAAAAGCAATGATACTGTTTGAGCATTTCAGATTAAAGTCGTGCTCATCAGTTAAACGCACCTGTCCTTAATGAGGCCATTGGGTATAATGACACTGTCCAAATCCTCCTCGTAGTGTTTCGGCACACAGAAGAGACTCAGTTCGTGCCCTTTGCTGTCGTCAGCTATCTAAAAAAAACATTTAAAAAAAGCTATTAGAACATCTTTAAAGAAACACTAAGACTTACGATATTTCGAGGAACTACAGTTATTTAATCTACTCGAGTTATACACTGTAAAAATGATTTTTCGAAGTTATAAAAAAAGATTATTAGTATGTTTTACAAGAAAATACTATTTCAAATGTTCACGTTTACATTTCAGTTCAATGTGTTACTTGTTGTCTCTTTGTAAATTATTTAAATCAAATTAAATCCTACACATTTTTTTTTTCAATGTATTTGAGTTTATAAGCTTTCTGCACCTTAACCTTATCAACATTTTTTAGTGACAAAAAGTTAAGGTGCAGACACATTTAGTGTTATGCTGAAACTTTTTGCAGGTGCAATCCAGTCATTAAAGTAGTAGTCGACAAAAAAATAAAATAAATAAATAATTGTCACATGTCATAAATATGTAGGTTTTTCACCAAAATATGAATATTTTGATATACTCACTCACTTATTATACTCACTTTTTTCTTTTTTTTTGGCGACAAAGAGTTAAAAGGATAGTTTACCTCTAATACACCACTATGTCCAACTGTCTTTGGGCGCGCGCACGGCATCCGGTGCGTGAGGTGTGTACGCGCTCTGGCGTAGTTTACGTTAATGGGTGTGTTGATATCCAGCCGAAGAGCAATCGTCTGTGCATGTTTTTTTTACTCTCATAGATTTTGTTACCATTGCCATGCGTTATACGACTGACAGACTGCAACGGTTAAAGTTAAAAATCATCAAATGTGTTCTACTGAAGAAACAAAGTCACCTACATCTTGGATGCCATGGGGGTAAAGCAGATAAACATCACATTTTCATTTTTGGGTGAACTATCCCTTTAAGGTGCAGTCCCATTTGAAAAAAAAATCAGTCATTTTAATAGGAATATGCAAGATTGTGAATTTCGCACCAGTGTGTAATATTTCCTCAGGCAGATTTCCCATCAGGTTCAAGTTGAACACGCTAATTCGCTGCACAGACCAGCAGAAAGCTGCGTAGTTTGAATGTGACTTCTGTGTGAGCTATGATTCATACACACTATTAATAATAGAATATGGAGCTTTCTTTACCCGCAAAATTTCACTAATATCCACACAAAGCTCTGGTTTAGAGAACTGAAATTGCCTTTCACGTGCTTGTTGGAAATTCCCAGTCTAAATATGATTTGAGGGGGTGTGCAGCTTCCAAGTCCATGTGCAATTATAATTCACACAAGCGAAGGCAGCATTACAATAAAGCACATCGGTCGCATGGTCTACATTTATGGTCATTTTTGTATCATTTGTTGGAGCTTGACAGCTGTAGTTTTTGTTTTCATTTTATGGAAGAGAGCAAAATGTCCTCTTTTGTGTTAAGGGTGAGAAAATGATGACAGGTTACTTAGA
>NW_015659563.1:335844-337515 GCF_001515625.1 Sinocyclocheilus rhinocerous | reverse complement strand
AGAGAGAGAGAGAGAGCGAGAAACCTGTCATTATTTACTCCAAAAAAAATGTATATATATTTTTTTGTTTTGTTTTGTTTTTTTTGTTAACAATTACTTTAAACACAAAACGCTGATCTAACCAATCGCGTCGCCTTGGCACCACCCGCTCTTGCGTTCAAACCGGTTTAGAACGCGATCAATTACGGCGTTCGCGTTTACAAAACCACTCTCTTTCTGGGCGTTAATTAAGATTTTCATCACAGATCAGTTCAAACGTGCGGTCTGAAAAATAAAGCTAATGAGTTGTATGCATAATTTAGGAGTTTGTGGACATATAGCGCCATATAGAACCACACCTCATGAACCTGTCGAAACGCGAAGAGTCTCCATCCGACGCGCGTCTCGTTCAATAAAGCAACAGCGACAAGGCGCGCGGGCGTCTCTTACCTCCAGATACGCGGCCATTCTGCTGTGTTTGTCCTTCAGGTTGGTGTCGGTGGACTCATGCCGGCGTCGGTCAGCTGGAGGAGAACGGCTCGGTCTGCTCGCGTCCGGGTGAAGCGCTCGTCTGCTTTGCATGAAGTCAACGCGACGCTTCCTAAACCCTGACGTCACAATCCATTTTACCCAATAATCTGATTGAGCCGTGGCACCCATAGACATGTCTATGGTGGCACCCTGTGCTTTACCAGCAGAGAAACCGAGTCAGCGCGTTCTGTCCCAGCGCCGAATGGGTCTGACAGGGCATATATCAGGAGGCAGCAGAGTGTGGACTGACTGATAGGACTCTGTCACTGACAAATATATATATATATTTATTTTTCTTTAAAATGGAAACCTACCAGAATGCATTATCCGACCTCTTTCTTTTGTGAACGATATAAAATTACACAGTGCTGGCTAGATTAGGCTACTTGCAAACTGTAGTCCGTCACTCAGTACGTTTACATGGACAACAATACTCCGATATTAATACGATTAAGACAATACTCTGATTAAGAATCTACCATGTAAACAGAGATTTTTGATTACCTTAATCCGGCTAAAGTCATAATCGAAGTAAACACTAATCGAATTAAGACATGTGGAGTATTCCTCTTTTAGTGATGGGGAACTGAGGCTGTCATGAAATCTTGCCGAAAAACGGTTCATTGCTCGAAGCTTTTAACACAGCGTGCATTAGCGACATCTGGTGGTCGGACTTTGTTTTCTCCACCATTTCTGACAAATCATTGCGGAGCAGAGGATGGTTGGAAAAAGCATGCGACCAAAAGCTTCGGAAGTCTGTGACATTCAAGAGTGGAATCAATCTGGGTTCAATACAATATCTAATCTGATATAATCTCATCTAAATTAATGTGTGCCAATGAGACCACAACTCGTGTCATGTATAGCTTGGTCAACGGATTCACATATCCATCAATAATATAAAATACACAAACATGTGATCATAATTAATAATTGATGTGGGTAGCTGAAAAAAATATATTTTGGGTGAGCTGTTATACCCTTATGTTGTGTTCGGGATCTCTGAGACCCCAGTTATAAACATGATTAAATGTCCTACTGACAGCCCTCAAAGTGACTGAATAATCCTTTTATGCATCAGGTGGGATCGTGAAGCGCCAGTTTTTTCAAACCAGGGGCACGTTCAAGCTCAAACCGGTGCGCAACGTTTTGCTACGGTTT
>NW_015659563.1:323967-334088 GCF_001515625.1 Sinocyclocheilus rhinocerous | reverse complement strand
ACAAATGTGAATTTGGGTGAGCTGTTATACCCTTATGTTGTGTTCGGGGTCTCTGAGACCCCAGTTATAAACATGATGAAATGTCCTACTGACAGCCCTCAAAGTGACTGAATAATCCTTTTACGCATCAGGTGGGATCGTGAAGCGCCAGTTTTTTCAAAGCAAAATAACTGAAATAATAAGAGCACAAGTATAGATCTGGAACTTCTTTAAGGGAAGCGCATTTCTTTGTTTTTTTTTTTATTTGCATGTGTTTTTTCATTCGCAGTGCGTTGAGCTCTCTCGGCCACCGTAGTATTACGACACATGGCAATCTAAAAATGGGAAGAGTATTTAAAATACTTTCTGTCAAGTGAAGACGTTCCTATCACAGCAGACACCCATCAGAGCCACATGACAGATACAAACAAATGTGGATTACTGGGAGCTCTGTTGTTATTGATACTATCTCTCATGGCTTCCGGGGCGCCGCACCGGATGTAAATAAGCACCCTGAGGAAAAACACGGAAGTGACGTGGAGGAGGCAATGCCTCCATCGCGATATGATTGGATATGAGTGGTTATGATCGGCTGTGATTGGTTCGTGCGATAAATCCGCCTCTTGTGAACACGCGCGTTCGCGAATCAGTCTGAATGAAGAATATAGCCTAATTAATGGGAAGACTCATTTAGAAAAGTAAGTAAACAACTCACACACTTAGATATAACCACTGTTACGTCAAAATAAGACTTAAAATGGCATGAAAACATGATCTGTGGGAGTTTTTAGTGAGTACTCAGCTTGTTGAAATTTAAAGTAAATGTGTCTGTGACCAATATTTACCGAGATTTGATGACTGCTGGTGATCCGAAAAATTTAAAAAGTTAAAAGTTAACTATTAGAAAGAATAGCTGAACATAAGTTCACAAAGCATATTGTTTAAATAGTTACTGCCTCGAGTTATTAATATTAATTAATAGTTACTGCCTCCGCTTCGCGTATGGGGTCCTGATCACCCTGTCGGGGTTTATTCTGAGATAACAACCGGCTGGATGTACATTATCCCTTACATATATATATATATTAACATGATTACTTAATCCAGATTACATGTAATGGGTTACTACCCAGCACTGTATGTATGTGTGTGTATCACAACAACATAAAACTATATATAGTCATTCATTCATAAATAATTTTGTGTACTTTATATTGGTCAGACTACTCTGTATGTGTAAATAATACACAAACACAATATTAAAATGTATTATCAACGACTTTTTTCATTATGTATAATTTACACAAAATATACAAGACACAAGGGAAAGAACTTCATATCTATCTTTATTCATATAGCAGCACATCTTACAGAAATACAACTGCAGGAGTATACAAATGTACTGATGAAAGCAAAATACGTTTATTCACGTCAAATGTCATTAGTTTATGTTTCTTCACCATACTGAATGTCATTCTTACACACTCATGAGTGACCAGTTATCCCTACAACAGTGGTTCTCAACCAGGGGCCACAGCAAACTTACAAAGGGGCAGATTTATTTAATAAAAGAAGTTATAATAAATGTAAATACTTAAAATAGACACATGCAATGTGCCAATTCACATCCCTTACTCTGCTGGAAATGCACCACTTGAACTCCCAACCACAATGTAGAAATTTGGTCCTGCGTGTACCGAGCTTTTCTCTCATCATCATCCTGTCCTATAATGACTGAAACCTTACGTCCACTTCTTGTTTTTATTGCCATCTTATGATACATCGCTTGTTGTATTCCTCAACTGTAAGGTGCTTTGGATAAAAGCGTCTGCCAAATAAATAAATGTAAATGTACTGTGCTGTTGCGACCTTGCCAAACAAAAATTACCAATTTTAAATGTATCCCATTTATAATTTATACATACAATTCTTAAATTCTGAAATCGCTAAATTAAACTATGGTTGAGAACCACTCTCCTGTGACAACTTTAAAAGCATTGGATGTTAATCACATCAAACAAAAACAAACTAAATTAAAAAATGTGTAAAAAGAGTGCAGTTAAAATACACCTTTCACATAAAATATAAGCACAAATAACTGCTGGTGATTGGGTTAAGTGCTCTTAAAACCTTTTTTAATTCTACATTTACTAACAAAAATTCTTCGAACACCTGCTGGCCAAACAAACAGAAAAAAAAAAAAGTTATAAAAAATTTGTTATCACCGAGATCAATAACCTTCTTTAACCTTACACCTTGATCTTACCAATTTCAAGAGGCAATAACCACCAGTGGATGAGAATGACGACATTTCAAAACAAAAGTGAGAGTTGAGGCTGCATAGCAGTTTCATGATATAAATGTTCAGTTGTATTTGAGACTACACCAACAGACTGGTTAATGACAATTTGACCAGACAAAACAATGTCAATTAAAAAAAACTGTAGTCTTATTTCTGGTTTAAGAACTAGTAATCCCAACATCTAAGTATTTAATTATATACAAAGGTCCTTTAGAAGTAAGAGGAAAGTCTTGCAAAGGCACAAAGTACTTTCAATCAAAAAGCACAATATGAAAAAAATGTTAATGATGTATTTGTGCAGAAATATATTTTTGTTCATAATACATACAGTATGATTTTGACGTAAGCTGGAGCATCAGTACCAAAAAAAAGAAACGAGAATGGACAAATGATTGATTTTGCTGCCTTGTTTTGAGAAAATATGTTTTTTTCTTAATTGGTCCTTAGGTTAGATGTAGTGTGAATCTATGTCCTGCAACATGAGGTAAAACTCACACACATTCCACTCTGATTCCAGAGTTTGATTTTTTTTTTTGGCTTTGCATGGAACCCAAGTTCCAGAACATTAGCCTATGTATCTCACAAGGAAATATCCAGGTCATATTTCACCCCAAAATCAAAAGAAAACTTCCTAAAAATCACGTTTTCTTAACTGTAATTTAACAAAAGATAAAGAAAAACCTGTAACATCCATGAAAATCAATAATTTTTTTAACAAGCGTCAATTCAATTCAGTACAACAAATTGTACTTTATGATTTAAATTAATCTTTTTTTCATCTTACAAGAGCAAGGGTTATTGTTAGATTCAACAGGCCACAGAGAATTGATTTTGGGGTGGAATATGGCAAACAATTAGTCTGTGTGAGATTCACCCACACCCAAAACCAGCCTTTTTTAATTGTTTAGAAATTGACAATATTTGAACTTCACTTATACCAAACAAATAATCTCCATTTTGTAACACAGTGATGGGGACAAAAACCATCATTCCACCGCTCTGAATATTGACATATGAAGTACAGTACTGCAGAAGGGACAATTCACTTTTAAAATGTTTAAAATGTACATAGTACATTTCGAAATTCAGTCTTACAAAAATACTGTATGTATGCCTCACTTGCAGGTGAGATATGATCTTTTACTACAAAGAGAGCATGCTTTTAACAAACTGCTACCTCACAAAGGAACAGCACACTTAAAACAGCCGATCTATTTACAACAGTAATTATGCAAATTTTACATAAAGCATATTTAAAAAAAAGAATATAAAGGTATGATGTAAAAATAACTGACTTATCAAAGCAAAGATGTTTATGAAGATTTTAAATAGAACTACCTCACATTATGTTTGCATGAGAATATTGTCAATGCAAAAGCTGCTTCTTAGAGTAGAGTACATTGATGTTAAGTCTTAAAAAGCTTTTTAAAAGACGGCATGTGTCGGTGAACAAGTAAAAATGTCAAATAAATGTGATTTAATAAAATATCAGAGCAATGTCCTACAACAAAAAGATCTCCTCAGTGAGGGTGTGACAATGACTTTCGCAAGAAATTAGAAAAAATGCTTCAAAATGTAATTAGAACAAATAATTAACAGCTCAAACTATTTTAAAAAAATCAAGACTGATGTAAACAACCAATTAGTATCAGTTATGGCAAAATGTGTCGGCATTCTGTCAATATCAAACCCTGTACAAGTTAATTTACCAGCGTGCACTACCCCTTCTTCACTCTGATGATTACTTGTAGAGAAATCTTCCAGTTAGGACACATGATTAATTATTTCTGACTGGTAAGAGCTTTCATATTTTCCAAAAGATCATTTTTAAAACTTGTATGATGAGATTGTCGTGCAGTGGTGGTTTGAAGCAGTCTCTTCATCATAGCTTGATTTAAAACTTATCAGATTTTCTCCTCTAACAACTGAACATCGACTCTATCTGATCGTAGATGAGGTTTATCGTAACTTGGGGGGTGAAAACTAACCAATCCCTTCAATGGACCTAACTTCCATTTTAAGCTGCCCAAAAACCACCCTCATAGTTGTGATAGTTCACATCGACAATAAATATCCTATCATTATTTTTCTAACACTCATGTCATTCCTTTCAGAATCTGTAGGACCGTCTTTCTTCTGTGAAACACAAAAGGAGCAATTCTGAAGAATGTTCTCGCTGCTCTTTTCTTTACAAGCATTCAATGACCTAAAGCTGTCAAACTCAAAAAAAAAAGCAAGTGCACAATATTCCAAGTTTTCAGATGCTGTGTGTGAGGAAAAGACCAAAAATGTCCATGGTAACTCTAAAATCTCTTTCATGCATTCCTCATAAAGCAAAATATCTTCAATGTTATATTTTTTGGCCACCACAGATGAAAGAAGGTTATACCAGTTTGGAATGGCATAAAGATGAGTAGATATTGATTTTCATATTTGGGTGAACTATCCCTTGCGTGCACCAGCACAACAAATCCTCTTCCCAAGCTTGTGCTTATTTGAATAATCTCCATGAACCACATATAATTCAAAATCAA
This sequence comes from Sinocyclocheilus rhinocerous, assembly GCF_001515625.1. Classification (NCBI taxonomy): domain Eukaryota; kingdom Metazoa; phylum Chordata; class Actinopteri; order Cypriniformes; family Cyprinidae; genus Sinocyclocheilus; species Sinocyclocheilus rhinocerous. The sequence continues at coordinate 329,273 of NW_015659563.1, read as the reverse complement.
GAACGTAGCTGCATCTTATATAGTACAAATGTGCTCCATGTCTTTCTGCTGAGCACACAAACACACACATTGTAGACGCTCTGGTGGATGATAATATAATCTGTTCACATATCTCAACGGCAATGTTGCACATTTTCACATCCCTGATAGGAATTCATGTCTACAAGTTGGACCTCTTTATCATTTAATTAAAATTAAATAAAACAAAACTAAAACAGGAGAAGCGGAGGAGTGATTTCCATAGAGCATCTTGATTTTAAATGTTATGTGGAAATGGAGAGATTAGATGGACATGTCAAACATTCAAACACATAATAAAACATTAAACATGGCTCATAAAATAGGCTATATTCTGAAAGGAGACACTAAAGAGTAATGAAACACAAACACATTTTTAGAAAAGCGTTATGACTATCAAAACATGAAACGCTTTGACAGCCAGGTAGACGCATATGGGTTACAAAGCTATCTCTAAGGGAAAATCTCTGGCAGAAACTCCCTAAAGTGCTAAATATATTTCAAATTCATTCACAATGTTAGTATCTCAACAGCAACAAAAAGGTTTTGAATTTATGTTGTACTAGGTTGGTTTCTACTGAAATAAAACAGATTAATGATGGCAATAAATGGACAAGATTCAAGTGGAAGTCAAGAACACAATACAAAGTAGCAAAGTGCCAATATACTTAATGGCTTAATGGGTCACATGATATGTTTACATGCCAAACAGTGACCTCAATGAAATGGACCCTTTTATGTCCATCAAGAAAAGGAGCTGTGACGAGATCCATACGGAACATATCCCGCCAAAACAACACACTACAAAGCTTTCAGAAACATAGATACAAGTGAAGACCCCCAATTGAGACAACCCCCAAGTTTAGATAATACCTACACAAGATGGAAGATGTAAAGAAACATCAACAAGCAGTGTGGACGGTGGTCTACTGGTCTGACGTTTCAGACTACTTATCTTTAATGGTCCAAAAAATCCCTAGGGAGAGTTTTTGCCTGCTCCTGAAAGCGTTCCAGAAGTTCGTCTATCTTATCATCGAGGTTGCTGGACTGGTCCAGTAAGGGATGAATCTGTGCACTAGTCTGAAACTGGGTCTGATCCGAACCGGGATGTCCCATGGTGACAAGCTGATCTGACAACGACGAACCAGGAGAATTCATTAGCGGTCCACATTCTAATAAAAGAGAGAATAGGCTTTTTGAGACTCAGAAAGGCATCTTCTTCAATCAACCTAATTTATAAAGTTAATGCAACATCTGAAGGTGTGTGCATTGTTGCATGAGACATAAATGTAGGATAGATTTGAACCATCAGGAATTTGCTGGATCATAAAATGTGGGCATTCCACAGTGGAGGACTACTCCAATGCCACAACCAACTTGACTGGGACTAGGATCAAGGATGACAAATCCTGCTACTGTCCTGTAGAGTTTAGCTCCAACCCAATTAAACAAACCTGAACAAGCTAATCAAGTCTTACTAGGCATACTAGAAACTTCCAGGCAGGTGTGTTAAGGCAAGCTGGAGCTAAACACTGCAGGACAGTGGCCCTCCAGGACCATGTTTGGACACCCCTGGACTAGGTCAAGGACAGAATCACTTTCCAGAGCATCTCAACATAACTCAATTTTACCCTTCTTTATTTTCTAAATTTAACGTTATTTGCTAAGATTACAATTCTGATTTAATGTTGACATAATAGCACTTGCATCTGGGAATCTCAGAAAAAAAAAGAACCCACTTCTGAAGAGCGGTTTTGATCGGGATCACTCTCCAGAGCACTGCTTCTCAAACCTGTCCTGGGGTCCCCCCACAAATTCACATTTTGTCTTCCTCATCTAACGCCTGAATTCAACTGACCAGCTCATTTAACGGAGACTGCAAAACTTAAATTAGGTGTGTCTGATGAGGGAGACATAAAAAATGTGTAGTGTTAGGGGTCCCCAGGACAGGTTTGAGAAGCACTGCTCCAAAGAATCTCTTGAGAATGATTGCAATTCTGATTTCATGTTGTGACTTAATTGCACTTACCACTGGAAATCTCAAAGAGATAAAGACCTGCTTGTCCTGGCTGTCCAGGTTGGCTAAGAGTTCCCCCAATAGCTGTCTGAAAGAGTTGGCTGGGAGGTTGCTGAGGGGCGGAAGATGTGGTGTTCTGGAGACCACCCACTGCCACACCACTCTGTCCACTAAAGATGGTTGCTGCTGTGGCAGTTGGAGGTAACTCCTGAGCACCACCTTGCAGGACTGAAATTGCTGACTGAGGCAAAAAAATGTTGACAGAATGTTGATCCGTAGGAGAGACAGGGGTTACGGTGGTGGCACTGGGGACAACCTGCATAGGTTGCTGGTCCTGAAAAAGTTCTGTCCGTGTTGAAGACATACTGGCAGACGAGTCACTCACAACGGTGCTCTGGTCTTGAAAAGACATGGGCTCTGTCGAGTCTTGTTGGGCAACACTCACAACACTGGGTTGTGGAAAAATAATTGATGGATTCGGAGTTGGCTGGGCTGCTGAGGCGGTGGGTTGGTTTGAAGGGTTGTTCACGGCAACATTTTCAGAGCTGGGAACAACTTGCATGGGTTGCTGCTCCTGAAATATATTCTCTGGGAGACGGTCACTTCCTAAAGAAGCTTGGTTCTGGCCACTGAATAGCAAAGCCTGGGGCAGATCATGGGGATTCATGGTTGTGGTACAGAACATTATGCCAGTCTGTGTTTGTTGCTGTGCTTGATTTGTGGATATTGTGGCAATATTTGGAAAAAGAGGGGCCTGTTGGGGTGTTGCCATTTGTTGTTGTTGGGGAGACTGTTGTTGTTCCATTGGGGTGGGCAATTGTGCTTGTCCCTGAAAAAGTGAGACAGTCTGAGCTTCTGTTCCAGATCTCTGCATGGGTGTGAGGAAAGTTATCTGTTGCTGCTGCTGGTTCTGGTTATTATCCGATGATAGCTGGCTGGGCAATACACTCTGCGCAATAAACAGGCTAGCTGGAGGAGCCTGCTGATCTGTAGGTAGATTGGTGCTTGTTAGCATTGTCATGGTACCAGGGAATAACGTTGCTTGGACTTGTGGTGACTTTGTGGTTCCAAAGAGTACTGTCTGTGAGTCTTGTGTTTCAGTCAAGGGGTTATGACTCTGAAAAAGTGGCTGTGGAGGTGAGGGTTGAGAGGATGGCTGCTGCAGAAAGCTTGATGTCTGAATGGTCAAAAGACCTCCTGTCTGTTGGAAAAGAGCAGTCTGCTGCTGCAACTGCTCCTGGGTTGGGTTCTGGAGGAAGCCTTCAGAGGGCTGCGATAGAGTATTAGTCTGTGTGGAACTTTGCTGTTCGCTAGCGAAGCTAGGCGTGCACTGCATTGGAATCTGTGTCTGCAAGAGCTCTGACTGCAATTGTTGCTTTAGGTTCTCTAATACTTCCTGATGCTGAAGAGTTTCTAAATTTTTCTGATGCTGTTGCTGCTGCTGAAGATTATCGAGAACTTTTTGATGCTGCAGAGTCACTATGGAACTTTGTTGCTGAATGTTTTCCAGGACGTTCTGATGCTGCTGTTGATGCTGTAGATTCTCCAAAACTTTGTGTGTTTGCTGCTGCTGAATGTTGCCAAGAGCCTGTTGCTGGAAGTTTTCAAAGACCTTCTGATGCTGCTGCAAATTTTCAAGGACTGTCTGTTGATGTTGTAGATCCACAAGTGCTTTCTGTTGCTGTTGCTGAAGATTTTCCAATATATTCTGCTCTTGCTGCTGCTGTTGCTGGTTTATTAGAGTTGTCTCATTTCCACCCAACCTTAAACTGTTCATGTTTTCCTGGACGTGTTGCTGAAGGCTCTCTGCAGACGGCGTCGGACTATAAAGTACAGAATTTAGCTGCTGTTGTGCTTGCAGCTCTCTTACTGCTCTCTCTAGCTGTGCAACTCCATCCTGGGGCAAAAGCGCCTGAACTTGTGGCCGCTGGGATGGAGGATTCCGAGAGTCTATGCCCACCAATACCATTCCACTTCCATCTGCACTGTTGTCTTCTGGAGACAAAGTTTCTGGGGTTTCACGCAAGAACTGCTGAGGGACCTGAGGGGGAACAGGCTGGAGAACTGTTGTGTCTTCTGACAAGGACACTTGGAACGATGCAGGTGAAGGAATATCCTGCTTCTGAATGGTGGATAAGGTTTCTTGAGTCGTAAATATTTGAGCTGATGGCGGTTGTGAGTCGACAGATTGAAGAGCCACAGGGCTTGGAAAAGACTTGGTGGCAGAGGGAAGGACAGTACTTATCTCCAAGATTTGTTGGGTTGAACTAAGGGCCTCTACAGGCTGCATTGCAAAAATGAGAAAATATGTTAACTTTCATGCCCCATTCATGAAATCAATACTTTGCTTGGGTTTATTTCCTAAACTAAAGGATTCCAAGGTTAAAACTGGAACTTGAATTAAAAAAAGGATGAGAGCACCTTAAAAATGACCGTACCTTAAAAATGTCTGAAGGTGCTGCGTTGCAGGAAACTTCCATAGGTTCTTCTCGTTTGACCATAGGTAACATTAAGACATTGTTTAGACAATTTGTCTCAGTTTGCATTGCTGTAAACAAAGTCATAAACAAATGAGTTCAAACTTTAAAGCTCTAAAGAGTCTATCAAAAAAATTAAGTGTAATGGATGCAAAACAAGAAAATATTTTGATAATGCCACACCTTTTATCTGCTCTTCAAAAGTACAAGCCTTGACTGTGGCTGGCAGTTCTGATTTCACTGGTAGTTCAACTTTCTCTGTATGAAAAGAGTTAAAATAATGAGTGATAGCATCATCTACTGGTGTGGAAGTGCAATTGTATACTTTGTCCCATCAAGGGGTGTCACCAAAACAAAATTTCACAAGGAACAATTGACGACTCTTGATAGCAATATTCACAAAAACAATAGCATTTAATCTTTAACCTAATTAGGGATATGCTGGTATCAAATTTTCATGTTGCGATTAATTGCTAATGCTTTTATTACGGTATACGGTATTATCACAATATTGAAATTAAGTAAAAAAAAAAGTGTTAAAAAAAAGTGCTGTCATAATACAGTATAACAGGTTTAATAACTTTTTTCTTATAACAAAAATAACTGAACATTTAAATGCAATAAAGCAATACAGAAAATTTATAAAGTTACAAATTTTACAGATTAAAGTGCAAAAGAACTATAAAGACCAATAGGTATCACTTTACAATAAGACCTCATTAGTTAACCTTAGTTAATCAGAATCAGAATCAGAAGAGCTTTATTACCAAGTATGTTTACACACACAAGGAATT
>NW_015659563.1:317522-323334 GCF_001515625.1 Sinocyclocheilus rhinocerous | reverse complement strand
GGTGTTGTGCATTTTGACCAGTTTATGGGAAAAGTATTCTTAAAATGCATTCAAAATTCTGAATAATTTGTAATATATAATTATTCACGGTATTTAGAAGTGCCCACGATAACAGTATCGTGCATATTCATTACCGTGATATATCGCATTACCGAATACCGGCACAAGTCTAAACCTAATGTACTTCAATCCATTGCTGTAGATGTTTATCTTTTCAAATAGCAGCTGCAGCACTTCTACTAATCCTGCATTTCTGTTACTTGTTCCGCCCAAAATAATTCAGGTGCAAATATACCAATCCTATGTTATGCAAAAGGACACTTCTGGACAGTTACAAAGCACTGTCAGCATGACCAAATTAATATTCATGAGATAAGCCTCTGCTATGCTAAGATTCACCTGCTTTACCGAAGTAACTTTGCTTGATTTACCCAATAATATGTATTAAGAATACCCTAACCCATTCCTATCAAACAACCATAGGACAAACACTATCCCTACCACTAAATCCCTAACAACAAATTTGACACCCTTTGCTTATAGTCAACATATTTTCACAATATTTCTCATGAACATCCGAGATGGATATCTGTTGATTTCATAAATGTATCCTCTCTTCACCAACCTGTTAGAGGAGTGTAGGTAAAAGGCTGTAGATCATGTGTTCTCCCTGCATTTGTGACTACAGCAATCCCAACGGACACCGGGGAGGTCAAAGTCTGGTCATGATATGGGGGAACCTTCACCACTAGATGGTTCTGGATCAAATTATGTTGAGATGATGTTTTAAACAAGATATTAATGAATGATAAGCATTACACAACAGAACTAAAAACAGTACAGCCATCTCCTGCACTTGCCTGATGAAAAAGTTCCATGTCAATTTCGGCTTCGGCCTGCCAGCCACTCTCTTCTGAAAAGCAAAGAAAACAGGAAAAGGATGTACTTGGGTTCAAAACATATTCTACACTTGCATTTAAACAGATCAAAGTCCAACACAAGTATGCAATGATATAGTGCATGTTAGATGCAAAAAGCATTAGATGACCATGCATGCAATACCTGTAGAATTTTCCTGAAAAAGAACTTTTGTTCCTTTGAGAAAGTTCTTGCCGATGATAAAGACTTCCTCTCCTCCTGCGACAGAGCCACTGTGAAGACTCTTCTTAAGGATTTCAGGCACTCCAGCTGGTTGAGCTGAAAATGTGACACAAGGAATACAGTTACAAATGTGGAAACTAATATCCCTTACTATCAAATCTATACCCTGATATCCTTTGCACTTACTACATAAGATAGGTGAGGAGAGGGCCTGTAGGGTTAGGACAGATCCATCAGGTCTTGGGATGTTGACTCTGAAGGCCAAACGAGCTCGAGTGCTCTTCTTTTTGGAGCCAGCAACCCCTATACGAGCTTCCACATCGGCATTCCTCAGCTTCAAGATTCCAACACAGTCCACACTGCCAAGACACATCACATTACACTTTAACAATACATATTAACTAAAAGAGACTGTAATTGCCACTGGAAACCACAGACGGAATGATCCTTACGCTTGGGTCATAGAGTTGGTTGGCTCAAAGTTTACTTCAATAACTGTGGTTCCCTCAATATCCACTTCCTTACAGGCCGTTGTGTTGCGCCCCGTCACTCTGCAGGCTTGATAAAACCCATGAGGCTTCACACGTCCAGCGTCATTAGCCACAAATACTTGGAGCACCACTGGTTCATTGACTCCCTCTAACTGATGTGCCATATTAAGAAACATTTCCACATTAACTGTATTATCCATAAACGCATATTTGTCCAGTTAATATAATGTGCATTTAATTCTTACTTTGATTGTAGGAAATCCTTGCTGGGTACGGTCTTTGACAGATCCCCTACTTCCCTCTGTCAGGTATCGTGCTCTGTGCTGCGTCTCCGGCTGAATCAAAATCTTCAGCTCCTTCCCTTCATTCTTCTGCGGGTATTGAATGGAAAGAATGCCCCCTTTCTGATTGTTTGACACTTCCAGGGAGCTGAAGGGAAAATGAAAAAGGTCAAAGATTTAAAAAATAAACCTTAATACACTGTAAAAAAAAAAAAATTTTTGAGGTCAAAAATTACAAAAAGTAACGTCACCAACCTCACTTTGGGTGTGACTTTGGTGTCTGAACCCAGTTGTGAAAGAACAAAGTGCGGTGCTTTAGCGCTGTCTGCATCAAACACATCCATGCCAGCTTCATCCCGGGCTGCAGGCTTTGGCCCTGGCCGCTGGCGAGGAGTTCTCTTCCGAGACTTTCTGGGCACTTCAGTATTGTCATTGTATGAACTGCTGCTGCCCACGCTAAAGTTGGACACAGAGTCGTCCATCCACATGCTGCTGCTCTGCTCCGAGTCCTGGTTGGCAAGCAGATCATCCTGGCAGGACATACGACTATCATCCAGCAGGTCCTCCGGAGGTGGAGAGATGCTCAGGACAGTCCGCCGCTTCGAGGGGGTTGCCTGGCTCTGTGTGGCTCCGACAGTATCTACCGCACTGATAGCCACCACTGATCCAGGCTCCACACCCATCCTCTCTGGCATCCCCTCTGCGGCAGGACCGCTGTGGAGCCTGGAAGCCTGCTCTGGGGCTGAGGTAGCAGAGAGCATGCTGGGACAGGAAGGAAGTGTACTGCTGAGTCCTCCAGGGGAGGAGGCAGCGGCGCAAGTGGCAGCAGCATCTGTAGTGTGCACAATGCAGAACGTTAATAAAACTTGCCCATGCAAATCTGGCTAGCAGTCCCGATCAAGCAGTGAAACTCGAAATGATATCTGATCAATGCCTTCTATCCGTTTTGAATGTCTTGTTAATATTAAATCGCTAATTAAAGTAGGCCTAATTAAGCTGACACTTTATCCAATCCCTTATTTCTTTCTTATCTATATAAATTCTTCTTTGGAACATTGCAGCTATTTTGTAGAATCTCAATAATGGCCCAATAACTAGTCCTGTCATAAAAAAAAGCAAAAAATAAACATGCGTAAGGGGTCTACAGAGCATTTGTTGTCACTTCTGCACAACCCAGTGATGATCTATTCAAAAAAAGCCAAATTACATTGGCCAAAGATAAATCTGAAACTAATGCATGCCAACTGGGCAAACTGGTGTGGTACTGGTTGATAACCCAGAGCTGATCTATTAAAAACAGCCTCTCATAGACAAATAATATTGCACAGTGACAATTCTGAGGTGTCGACTAATGCATGCCAATTGGACGATTTGGTTGGGACTGAACGTAGCCATGGAGACAGAATAAACAAGCTTCTGACCTACGAAGCAGAGAACTGCAGACCATTTTATATGCAGACTCTCCCTGATTCAGAGGGAACTCCCTGGAATAAAAACGACAAATGACAGCGAATAAACAATAAGTGCTGGTCATCCAATGTAGATATCAGCAAATTTTGGTCAGAATCATTTGAGCAAAAATCATAATATTCATAAAAACATCTGTTGTTGTTTTTTTTAGATTACAAATTTAATGGGCCAGTTTTTCTACAGAATCAAATAATTGGTTTTCTCACCATCCTAATACGGTGGTGGATTTGGTTTTGGTTGATTGTTTTACCTCAAATTTATTGCTGCAAAAACACTGATATTTGTCTGGGCTGCTTCACTTAAAGATCCCTCAGCTTCCTGTCAAAACAGGAAGTAGTGTAATGTTAACCTGGCTACTTGCAAACATATTTGCAATCACAGTTTTTTTTAGATTACAAATTTAATGGGCCAGTTTTTCTACAGAATCAAATAATTGGTTTTCTCACCATCCTAATACGGTGGTGGATTTGGTTTTGGTTGATTGTTTTACCTCAAATTTATTGCTGCAAAAACACTGATATTTGTCTGGGCTGCTTCACTTAAAGATCTCTCAGCTTCCTGTCAAAACAGGAAGTAGTGTAATGTTAACCTGGCTACTTCCAAACATATTTGCAATCACAGTATTGCCTTTTAATTAGGACTGGGCGATATATTTGATATTATTTTGTTGGCCAAAGCAAAGTTGTAAATGTCAAAATGACTTTAAACACGTAAAGCAATAAAACAAGATATTTTAATAATGTCTCTAATTTAAACCTGAGTACCAGAAATCACAAAAGTTTGATTTCTGCAAATGAATTTAAATTAATCAAAAGTATTTGTTCACTCTAGAATATTCACAGGCATCCTTGTGTGGCACTGAATTTTTCATGTGACAAATTTTTTAATACAAATATATTTTGTTTTCGGCATAAAACAGAAGTGAATTTCCAAGTGAAACAGCTATCAAAATGTTAGTATTACATTCTGATTAAGATTATGAAAACAAAACATTTTCGTTAAAAAATAATTTTCATAACAAATTGATAAGAATTAAGAAAATACATAGGATCACTTATGATGTCATCTCAACTAAATATTGATATTATGCATTATGCTGTTAATATGCATTCTTATATTGGTGCATGTAAGTAGAAATTATTAATCATTCACTTTTATATTCAGTTTATAAAAACATTGTGGAAAACAGTTCATGATTAATTTTTAACTTTATTTAATTTTTTATTTAAAATTTCTATTTTATTGTATTTGATTGACATTGCTGAAAAATACCTGTTTTTTTGTTTCCATTGCAAATGCACACATAAACAAGATTTGAAGTATTAATATAAAAACAGATTTAATATTGAGTGTTTTTTTTTTTTTGCTATATTGCCCAGCCCTACTCTGATTTAAAGCAATTTTATCATTAGTTGAGAGAAGCAAAGGCCTCCAAAAAAGAAGCAAAAAGATTAAGAGAAAAGCCCCAAATTAGGCCTGATGCCAATATAATTGTAGACAAAGATGAAAAATAATTTATGATTTTTTTTCCCAGATGTCACCTAATGTGCTAAGGACCACTGCCACTGGCTTCAACTAGGGCCCTATGAAATCGTATCGCTTTATTTTTTCCCAAATTTCGTTTTATTTTTTTCCAAAATCTGTTTTTCTGGATGCCTTTTTTTTTTTTTTGTTTGTTTTTTTTTTTTGTTTAAATTTTTCTGGACTCTTTTTTTAATGTTAAAATTACATTTTATCAATAAAAAAATGTGTCTAATGTCTAGTTAATTAAAATCATGAAACTTATACAATTTAACATCAATTTATTAAACGTTTAACAAAAATGACATGTTTAGGAACCTATGAAATGTTTTATTTATTCTTTCTTTCTTTCCTTCTGTTTTATTGTTACCAAATTCTGTTCACACGTCTAATTATTTGAATTAGGGATGTCAACGATTAATCGATGATCGATTAATTGTCGATAAGAGGTGCAATCGATTAAAGCTATTGATGGTCGATTAAGTCGTTTAATTTTGGGCTGCGTGCGGCTCATGCGCAAAACACGTGCGAGCGGCTGTAAATGTGACGGTGACGGTATATAAATGCATCATCATTCAAGACCGTAGTATACCGGTCCACTCTGCTGTTATGCCAAGGACGTTTTTGCTCATGTGAAGAGGATGATCTTTTCCGTCTATATGCGAATGCGTGTAAAGTACAAGCCTAGTTTACATTATAAATAATAGTTTAACATTCAAATACATTACTAATATGGAACTATTTGGATTTGTGCCGATTGAGAAGCGAGTAATAACCTCCAAATACATCTAGTCAAACCCATGCTCGCTCCGTCTCGTATGCACTCACGCATGCACTGCCACGATCTAATGCACTGTAAATGCCGGATTTTTAAAAACAAATAGGCCTACCGCAACGCAAAAATTCAAAATCTGACATTTTCCGGAACAGGATCCAGCAGGATCAAAG
>NW_015659563.1:312428-317119 GCF_001515625.1 Sinocyclocheilus rhinocerous | reverse complement strand
TTACGTTTGGGATCATTTTATTTTAAATGCCATAATGTCAGTTGAAAACATTGCAATTGTGTTTTAAAATACAACAACGAGCACCACGAAACCATTTAAAGAGGCGCGTTCAGCAGTCTCTGTGACGGGATAGGAAACAGCCAACAAAGTAAAATTATCTCAAACGAGCTCTCTTTATTTTATCAAATGATCATAATCACATCTATTCATTTTACAATCCTGCTACTAGCATAAAACCCCTTTAATTCGGGTGAGAAAGCGTTTATTTATTTATTTTTTTTGACATCCTGTCATGCCGGGCTGCATAGACGCATTTTGCAGTATTAAGGTTAACGATTAATCGGTTAATTGATCATTAATTTAAACGACGATCGATCATGGAAATGATCGGAAATTGACATCCCTAATTTGAATGAATAAAAACAACTTATTAATTTATTTTTACAATAGCCTTTGAAATATTGTTTTTCTTCCCTCAGAAATTCTGTTTTGTATTTAAATTTTTCTGGTTATCAAATGAAGGCATAAAACATTAATTTAATTAATCTTTTAACCAAATAAAAATTTTGTTAGGGTTAGGTTTTTTTATTTTTGTGGCAAACAAAGGGGATTTACTATTAACATTAAAACATGAAAGAAATATTGTGTAATAATTCCTTAAAAAGTAAAGTTTTAATCATTTTAGTAATCGTAGTAGTACGTACATCTACTGAACAAAAGTAACAGGCTATTTCAGGCACAATAATGTCTTCAAGTTAAACCAAACTTTTATTTTGACGGGTTGTCGTGAATACCTTTAAATTTCTGTGTGCATATATGACGATAGTTTTTCTCAAATGAAATGGTTAAATGCTCATGAAGTGACTCAGAGCAGTTCTAGAGATCGTTTGTGTGTTCATGTATTCAAATATTGAGGCGGCAGATGCTGAAATCACTGCAAGCGTCACGCGCGCTCACTAGTAAAGGAAACAGCGCATATGCGCCATTCATTAACAGCGACACTCAGAACATGCAGGATTCATATTTAAATAGTATTTTTGTTGCTTAATATGTACAGATACTAGTCCGTATCAAGGTTTGATTTAAGTGTAATGACTAGGGATGTAACGATTAACTGCGAGCCGGCTGAAAATCGATTCAAATATGTGACGATTCAAATCGGTTGAGATGCTAAACAAATCGCGATTCTATTAGGGGCAGGAGTTTGTATGAATGCATGTCTGAGGGGAACTTACTGTCTTTAGAAAAGTTTAGATGGTATTTTTTCTTTTCATCTTGCCTCTGTAAGTGCTATATTAGTATATTATTATAGTGTTATATTTCAATTTGACAAAGAAATGTGCAGCATTTTGTCCAAGCAATAATAAAAGGACACATTTAATTTATAATTTGTCTTAAATCTAATTTTGTTAAAAAAAATTATAATAATCGTGAATCGAATCGAGAAATCAAAATCGTGAATCGAATCGAATCGTGAGTCGAGTGAATCGTTACATCCCTAGTAATGACCTACTTTTGATGAATTCACCCAAACTTTGACAAATTCCGTGACGTTCCGTGTTATACAGTAAATTCCATTCTTATGACTGGATTTCACGATTCCGTCCGCGTTTTCCACATCGCGGAAATCATAGGGCCCTATTCAACCATAACATGCTCTCCAGTAGGGCTGCACGATAAATCGCATGCGATATTTAGCGCATGTTTTGCACAGCTTGTCAGTGAACAACGGCTCTGTGTAGTAAATGCTGCTCCATGTGAAAGCCCGCACGTGATGGAGATTTACCACTGATTACAGAACCGGCATTACTGACAAGATGCGCATTAAATATCGCATGCGATTTATCGTGCAGACCTACTCTCCAGACTAGGAAAAGTCAGGAAATCACTTTACCCCACTGACAAACAGGAAGCTCTTTTTAACAGGTTTAATGGGACAGGTCAAGTAAGACACTTGAAATGAGTTAGTCTGCAAAATCTGAAATGATCTAAACAGCCAAAAGAGAGGAAAGAAAAAAAAAGGTCAGGACGTGCAGATGTGTTTTAAAAAAAGTGTAATAAGTGAAACAGAAAGCACTGGTCAGCAGTACTAGAAAGGAAATTGTACAAACATTGTACAAACCATACGCTTAGACAGAAAAAAAGAAAAAAAAATTAAAACACCACACCACTAAAGAGAAGTTTAGTAAATCGGAAGTTAAGCTTCACAGGAAGTCACCTGAACATCACGCGCACAGAACTGAGTGAAACTGATTAGGAGAGTCTTTCTAGCTTGAACAAAAAATGACTAAAATAAAGGACAGGGAAGGAAAGAGAGATGTGAAAAGTGTCCTACCTGAGGCCAGGGCAGCTGGAGGAGGAGGTCCGGCCTCTCCACCGCTCTTCTGGCTCATGGTGGGGTTGTCCTGCTGTACGACCGAGGGCAACTGCAGCTCTTTAGGGAGCAGGTCATACACTGACTCTGAAACACACAAAGTGTGAGAGAGAGTCAGGGTGAGGTCAAGATGTACTAACTTGTACTAATGCCGAGTTCACACTGCACGATTTTCAAACTCGTCGGATCGCCGTTGTTTTCATACTGCGTGACTATCTGGGGTAGCATTCAGTTGCTGCTGTGTTCACATTGCACGATGGATCGGCGACAGGGGGTCGTTCATGCGAATCGGAACAGCAAAGTCCACTCAAAAATTGAGACGACAGGAAACATCGATGTAGTACAGTATTGTTTCTGTCTGCAATAGCCCTACTGTGTTGTAACATGGTGTGGTATATGGGCAACTCTAGTAACGCTGCGCCCTTGCATTCATTGATCTGCTACCCGCTATGTTATGCTCACGTGTTCTGATAATAATAGCTTTCCAGGACTAAACATTATTTGGATAATTGGTTAAAAAAAAAAAGTTAAATATCTTAACCCTACTGTTAGACCTACCCGAAAAACTAAAAAGCAATTTATTTAATTCAAAGGCCTGTCATGCGTGTGTGTATTATCCCGCTCTATGCGTGTGTGTATTATCCCGCTCTATGCGTGTGTGTATTATCCCGCTCTATGCGTGTGTGTATTATCCCGCTCTATGCGTGTGTGTATTATCCCGCTCTATGCGTGTGTGCACTCCGCTCAGCTCCACTCATACCATTCATGCTCATCGGAAGAGCAAAGTCCACTCAAAAATCGAGCTGACAGGAAACATCGATGTAGTACAGTATTGTTTCTGTCTGCAATAGCCCTACTGTGTTGTAACATGGTGTGGTATATGGGCAACTCTGGTAACGCTGCCCTCTCATTCATTGATCTGCTAACCGCTATGTTATGCTCGCGTGTTCTGATAATAATAGCTTTCTAGGACTAAACATTATTTGGATAATTGGTAAAAAAAAAATTTTTTTTTAAATATCTTAACCCTACTGTTAGACCTACCTGAAAAACTAAAAAGCAATTTATTTAATTCGAAGGCCTGTCGTTATTTTTTATTTGTGCTATCATTATTAATTTCTTTATTTGTGCTTATTTTATTACTGACTGCTTACTTGTCATTTTTTATTCAATTCAAAGTTTGAAATCAAGATTTTCAAATCAAGTTCAAAAATCTCGTGCTACTGCACCAAAATTACCCCACTATAAAATTAACAAAACACTGAGTGAGCAAAAATTTGTGAGATAGCTAGTTATAATGGTAATTAAACAATGTTTACATATGAATAAAAGCCTACATTAAAATCTGTCATATAAATTGATCTCTTCATTAGAAATTAGCCTACTGATTGCCACCACTGATGGACAAAATTTTTTAATAATATTAAAAATATCTGTATGACATTATATTCTGCAGTTCTTCCCAGCTGTACCGAATATCTATACTTTTCAAATTATCATATCGAAGTTAGAAATTCAAATATTGTGACAAAATTAATTTTGTAGGGTGCCACAAGTTTGTTAAAATTTCCAAAGGGTGCCGAGACTAAAAAAAGGTTGGGAAACACTGAATTAGCCTATAAATGAACTTATATATTTTTTATTATTTGACAGTAGCAGATAATTGCATATTATTTAGTATTTTCAAACATGACCATATAATATATATATATATATAAAGATCGATTCGTGGCTTTTGAGAATCGATATCGAATCGACATCATTTTAAAAAACGATTAATCGAAAAATACTTTTTTTTGCCCAGCCCTAATCATGGGATTTTTCAAAATTATACCGGTTTCACGGTATATGACGGTATTTTTAAAAAAAATTCCATGCATGACCGGGTGTAAACCACATTTTCTACTGATTGAGAGAGGAAATGGGCTACTGCAGTAGATTGGCTTAGAATGCCCAATTTTACTGTCATGATGAGTGAATATTGTAGAAAAATTCCACTCTAAATAGTGACGAAACACAACCCATTTATACATGTTAACCAGGAGTCACTCTAATTTATAATCGCGACATCGCCTGATAAAATCAACATGCATGTACAGTAGATGCATGTTGAGCGGCTATGCGGTTGTTTTGGCTATATTACTTTTTTGTCTCATGCAGCGCACTGCCTGCGTCTGAGTAACAAAACAAAAAAAACCATTTGCATTATATTAATAGATAAAGTACGCTCATATTTATAATTCCAAACAGTCAGTAAGCGACAGGTGCTAGGAAACGCTGTTTTGTACTCATTTATTGACAAGTCGGCTGCGGTGCT
>NW_015659563.1:311652-311996 GCF_001515625.1 Sinocyclocheilus rhinocerous | reverse complement strand
GCTCACTGCACAGAACAGACGCCGAGAGAGGTGACACTGCGCCGGGAGAGTCAGACCTCGCGCTCGCGGGGCAGCACTGGCGACATCTTCCAACTGAATCATAGCTAAGGTTTATCCAAAAAAGTCGCTAGGTTTGTCAGTATATATATTCTATGGGAAAAAGCCGCTAAAAGCGTCTGAAAGTTGCTAAATCTAGCACTGAAGTCGCGCTCGTGTGTGTGTGTGTGTGAGAGAGACACGGGAGCTGATGGCAGGGGGCGGTGGATATGTATGTGTGGTCAGTGGATATTGTGGACGAGTTATTCTGTGTCATCACGTTCTATTAGTTCTACAGCTTCAGTTTC
>NW_015659563.1:309902-311473 GCF_001515625.1 Sinocyclocheilus rhinocerous | reverse complement strand
TTTTTGAACCTTAAAACGCATAAACACATTTCATTACACCAAATACACAAAATAATGTTCTTTTTAGCAGCATCATATGACCCCTTTAAGCAACACTGAACATGTAGGTTTTTTTTTTTTTTTACTGTTTAACTAAATCCAGTTTTAATAAATATCCCTGATCAAGACAAATGCATCAAAAATATTGGTGTGTGCCAAATAAATTACAGTCTGTGAATTGTGTAGGCGAGTTTAACAACAATCAAGTTATTATCATGTTACCACATGACTAAAAGATCCCCCCCCCCTCTCAAAAGATGTATAAATAAATAAAATGTTGTGCAATTCATAACATGATCCAATTATGATATTGTGTACAAAGGTTTTCAATAAAACCATAAAGAAAACCTTTTCATATACTTATATAAAATAAACATTAACTTAAATGACACTTTTTTTTATTTCAACTAGTTGCCAAGACAACATTTGAAATAAAAATGTCAAAAAACAAACAACAAATGCTGTATGACAAACATGATTTACTGCTGTATTAGCCAGCCGATTAAATAAATATTTAACATTTCACAAAAATATTGTCAGCAGTTAGAAATTTGCCTCATCTCATATGCTTCATAAAGAAAAAAAAACAAAAAAACTGGAACGCTGCAGGTCCAGCACATGTAGTTATATCATAACGTATTAACACTGGGCAAGTCCTCTTTCTTGCGCAGCAGCAGATATTTAATAAGCAGAGGAGGTGTTTGTGATTCCCAGAGCTCCATCTAGGGACACTACTACGTCCCATGAAGCCCATGTGTCTCGTTCAGCATGCTGATGATTACAGCGTTGTTGATAGGGAAGCACTGAAGGAATATTACCATGACAGCTTCTCTCACATTACCTGTAAACCCTTGACAGGTGACTGGGCCAAACATAACAACAGAGTTACTTCCCATAACAAAACAATACTGTTTTTACTCTCAACGGTTTATTTCGGTTTATTATTCGGTCGATACGATATAATTCCGATATCGATATGAACACTATTAAAAAAAAGCCTCATAAAAATTGCCAAGAACAACCACAACAGATGTCTGTACCTACAAACTTCTGAAAAATGAATTTTCCAAGTCTATGAAACCTCCTTCTATAAAACTATATATTTAAGAAAAAAAAAACAGCACAAATAAATTAATGTTTACCTTATATCAAACTATAGGCTGACATACACTACCAGTCAAAAGTTTGGGATCAGTAAGATTTTTAATGTTTTTTTAAAGTATTTTCTTATGCTCACCAAGCCTGCATTTATTTGATCCAAAATACAGAAAAAACAGTAAAATAACTTTTCTATTTGAAAATATTTTAAAATGTGATTTATTCCTGGTGAAGCTGAATTTTCAGCATCATTACTCCAGTGTCACATGATCCTTCAGAAATCATTCTAATATGCTGATTTGCTGCTCAAAAACATTTATTATTATGTTGAAAACAAATGAGTAGATTTTTTCAAGTTTCTTTGATGAATAGAATGTTCAGAAGAACAGCATTTATCTGAAATAGAAATCTTTTGTAACATTATAATCTTTTTG
>NW_015659563.1:307200-308098 GCF_001515625.1 Sinocyclocheilus rhinocerous | reverse complement strand
AGAAAGTTCAGAAGAACAGCATTTATCTGAAATAGAAATCTTTTGTAACATTATAATCTTTTTGATCAATTTAAAGCATCCTTGCTAAATAAAAGTATTATAAATAAAATAAAATTGCAGCGCTAAATAAAAATTCTATAATTTCAAAGTGATTCTCAATCAATGAATAGCACACATTTATGCCAATCAATTGCTTATGAACTCGAGTTGATGAATTATGACAATGATTTAATTTAATTTCTATTTCATTCATAGTAAACTATTGTAGTTTCTGGCTGGGATGCTTCCCCACAGGAAGAAAAGACTAAGAACATTATTTGACACATATTATTCAATATATAGACTTTACTAGTATCAGTAAAATCTGTCCCATTCACTGAGCGAGACACTATATGACAAAGTAAGGAGAACTCTACCATTGAAATGCTGTGATTTTGCATAATTTACAATGCATATAATAATGCATAATATTAGTTTGTAATTAACTGTAATAGTAGCCTATGTAATTAAAATTAATTTCAATAAATTAAAATATTGTTAAAAATCACACATTATTTGTTATTTGTTACATGCAGACCATTTTTGTGCCGTGGGTAATAGGAGGATTTTCCACCCGGCTACCACCACAAGTATATTTTAAACCTGTGGGAAGCACTGTATTAGAATGATTTCATTATTTTAAATAGTAAAAATAATTTAAAACTTTACTGTTTTGCTCTACTTTGGATCAAAGAAATGCAGGCTTGGTGAGCAGAAGAGAATTCTTAAAAAAAAAAAAACATTAAAAATCTTACGGTTAAAAAACTTTTGACTGGTACTGATTATTCTTACAGATTGAAACAAATGTGCTTCAGCCAGGATAAAGAATATGAAAAGTGCTCTGAGTTGCTGCAGAAAA
>NW_015659563.1:305962-307190 GCF_001515625.1 Sinocyclocheilus rhinocerous | reverse complement strand
GCTACTTTATCAGATAAAATGAAAATGTCATTGAAACTTTTCTGAAGACAGTCGGTTCCCTTCACAGATACATTTATATAAAACACCCGCGACATTTTTTGATTTTGAAACGTGCAGTGCTCATGTTTATTCAACGAAATAAAACGGCACAAATAAATCAATGTATGGGAAACACTGGTAATGTATATCGAAATATCGGAAATGTGTTTAAAAATCATATCACCGTTATTGAAAAAAATTATATCGCGATACATATTGATATTGAATTATTGTCCAGCCCTAATTCATCCACACTTCTTGAAATAAAATTAGTTTGTTTGCTTCATTTGTGTGAGTAAAAAAAGGTTATGTAACAAGAATTAGCATTTTACACAATTACAATATTTAAAGCAAATCTGTGACATTTGGCCAGTTTCTACTGCACTAAACTAAATCTTACACACACACACACACACATACATATATACATTGTTCACAAATCTGTCTAAATCTGTGTTAGTGAGCACTTCTCCTTTGCCGAGATAATCCATCCACCTCACAGGTGTGGCATATCAAGATGCTGATTAGACAGCATGATTATTGCACAGGTGTGCCTTAGGCTGGCCACAATAAAAGGCCACTCTAAATTGTGCAGTTTTATCACACAGCACAATGCCACAGGTGTCGCAAGTTTGCTGTGTTCTTAGCCCAGCACTCTATTCTCTGTTTGCATCTGATTGCACCTCCTCCCACAATTCCAATACTCTTATTAAATTTGCTGATGATAAAACTATAGTGGGACTCATAACTGATAATATTGAAACTGACTACTGAGAGGAGGTCCAGATACTAACTACTTGGTGTAAGAACAATTACCTCATTCTTCATACAAAAAAGACAAAAGTAAATCATAATACACTTTAGGAGAAGCAAAAAAACACCCCACAATAGTTTGTATATTAATGAAGAGGGGGTAGAGAGAGTTTCAGGTTTTAAGTTTCTGGGAGTATATATCACTGAGGACCTGACCTGGAGTTTGAACACCACCTGTATCATCAAGAAAGCCCAGCAAAGGTTGTTCTTCCTGAGGACTCTGAGACGTAACAAACTTCCTCAGAGACTGCTGATCAGCTTCTACCGCTGCATAATATGGCGCTTTTCCACTGCGTGGTACGACTCGGCTCGGCACGGTTTGCGTTTCCACTGCAGTTCAGTACCGCTTTAGAGTGGGCGGGATTATTCACATGTT
>NW_015659563.1:303077-305410 GCF_001515625.1 Sinocyclocheilus rhinocerous | reverse complement strand
TGACGTAAGCCGGTCGACAGCGACGTCATTTGTGCGCGGCGTTCAACAACGAAAACAAATGGCGCTTTTCCACTGTGTGGTACGGCTCGGCTCGGCTTGCGTTTCCACTGCAGTTCAGTACCGCTTTAGAGTGGGCGGGATTATTCACATGTTACATTCCGCGTCGCACCATCAAGCTCTCGCTGGATCCGTTCCTCAGCTATCAACGAGAGGAACGTCTGTTCTTCCGCAACAGACAACAAAACTTTTTGGTTGTAAAAAAAAAAGGTGCGCTCGTTCAAAACAGTTGCGTTCGATCCTTCGCTGGCTGTGCTGATTTAAATCTAGCGGTTCTTTTGTGTTTGTGTTGTGCTTGGAACCCCAACCGAGGTGGTACTAAAAAAAGTACCAGGTACCAGGTACTGTACCCAATGGAAAACCCCCCAAAAGTGACCCGTACCAAGCCGTACCGTGCCGTACCATGCAGTGGAAAAGCGCCAATAGAAAGTATTTTGACATACTGTTGTACAGTGTGGTATTCCAGCTGCACTGCTTCGGATAAAAAAGATCTGCAGCGGGTTGTGAAGATGGCTGAAAGGTTTGTCGGTTCCCCCCTCCCAAGTTTGGATGATATCTATTCAAACCGTCTCCTTATACGGGCCACAAATATCCAGCAGGATCCTTCACACCCTGGAAACCCTTTCTTTGTTACTCTTCCTTCCAGGCAGACTGCGAACCCCAGGAACACGTACTAACAGATTACGGAATAGCTTTTTTCCCAGAGCTGTGGACAGGCTGCAGAATTCATTGTAACTTTTAATAACTTCCTAACTCTGTGCAATAATGACTCCTATGTGTGGACTCTGGGGCATCAATGAGAATGATTACTGTGCAATGTCTCTGGTGTTTTATGGTGCTTTTATCTTTGTATGTTTATATACAAATGTGTGTATTTTTATATTATTTCTTAGATTCCTAGAGTATTTATTTATTTATGGGGTAAATGTATTTTAATGTTAAATGTAAATAATTATCTTTTTATTCTAATGCTGTAAATGGGATTGCTCCAGCAGAATTTCATTGCATGGACATGTGTAATGACAATAAAGATATAACAATTTTATGAAATACGTTTTAACAAGATTACATTACACATGACATCAAAAATCTTTGGTTTTATTTTTTCAGCTTGTTGACGTTTTTACAGAATCAAAGAGCCACTGCACAAAGGAACAAAATGTAACCAACACAATAAATCAGTGCAAATAGTTTTAATAAAGTTCAAATAGTTTTCAGTTTCCACATCTTTTAGGCTGCGTTTAGACTAGTTTTAAAACTTTCGTTTTAAAACGATATCACTTAGACAGAATCATAGTTTCTATTAATTTTCCACTGATTTACTGATGAGCATTAGTTGCTTCTAGCACTGTCTGCCTGTGTTTTCTCTTCAGCGATCGCTGTTCTGACTCGGAGGAAGCTCATTCGCTGCAAAGGGTCGGACGCTTACACACTTCAGCCTCACGTGTGAGCAACATCTCTGGGCGGAGCCGGTGTGAATTAATAGGTGTGTTCAACTTGCCGCGGTACTGCGCAGAACGATCAGTGTATGACATCAAATACCGTGAGAGCTATAGAGAGCAGACGGCTCCGTATACTTTCGAATTGCTCTCGTACGTTCATGTCAAACGCTGATCAATCTGCGCAGCACCGTTTCGAGTTGAATACACCTAGTGTTTTTCCTTGACGCCTCACTAGAGCCAATCACCAGCACTTGATTTAGCAACCCTCTACATTGCAAGTAAGTCACTCGCATATGCGACTAAATCGTCACTCTGGGCGACTAAATGATGTCTAATATTAGCCAATGGCTAAAAAATTATCAGATTTTACTCGCCAGTGTGTGAGTTGGAGGCTAAGTATAAGTTTAGCACAGATATTCACTCACTCACAGAACACTCTGACTGAGCGCTTCACAGTTTCACTCTCCACCAAGCGATCTGTGCTATTTTTCAGTTCATATCAATGGATGCACAGCGCACCTGTATTTGACGTACCGTAAACTCTAGTGTGAAGGCGCACGACTCGGCGTCACTTTCTTTCACAAACACACACAGCGAGAGAGGGAGAGAATTCGTATCATTATCATCTTATCAGTATTTTTGTTAGTTTTTTTTCCCAGTTTTTTTTTTTAGAAACACTGAATGACCAAAATAGCACCACCACCAGTCCAGTTAAAATGTTCAGTTAAAACGACTAATATGCATTCATACATGGTTAAGTTTTAATTCTAATTACTAAAGTTCTATCATTAAATAATACTTGATTATCATATTATAATGCTAGACTGACTGATG
>NW_015659563.1:293305-302202 GCF_001515625.1 Sinocyclocheilus rhinocerous | reverse complement strand
CACACAACTGTATATATATATATATATATATGTGTGTGTGTGTGTGTGTGTACCAGTCTGGCGAGTAAACTAAAAAATGTACTAGCCAATGGCGATTCAATTGCCAAGGTGTCCGTAGAGGGTTGTTTAGGCACATCAAGAACGCTGCATGCTTATTGGCTCACTGACGTTGACGAGATTAACCCCTTAGGTATCGAAATTAGGTACCGAACGACAAGACATTTTTTGATACTCTATGGTATCGAGGCAATTCGGTCGCTGCCTAAAAAGTATTGAACGCCATACCCAGCCTTAGCTATGAGACATGGGCCTGGTTTCACAGACAGGGCTTAGACTAAGCCAGGATTAGGCCATAGTTCAATTAGGACATTTAAGTACATTTTTATAAACATGCCTTAGAAAACACATTACTGGTGTGCATCTTGAGACAAAACAAAGGCACTGATATATTTTAAGATCAGTCAGTGCAAGTTTCTTTCAGGTGACACAGCTCAGACTTACATTTTAGTCTGGGACTAGGCTTAAGCCTTGTCTGTGAAACCGGGGGATAAAGTCTCAACTGTGATTAAGTCAAAATAACAAGAAATCAAGTTGCCAAAAATGGGCCGCATTCTAGGTAGACAAACAATATATCCTGAAGGTTAAGCACATCACCAACTTTTTGTTAAAGAACAAAATTTTGACCTTTTTTCAAACAATAACTATATTAGCGTCCACAACAACAAATGATAATGTTGTGTTTATCTTAAGTGTGCGCTGCAGCTCAAGCTCTTTAAAGCAGGATGGATTCTGATTACCTGTGGATGTTTTTATCGTCCATCAGCTGGAAAAAAATTAAAGTGATTCCAACGATAACGTTCCTCTGTATCATTGTAGTTACAGCTGTGGAGTGGACCTTGCCAATACTATATTCCTGCAATACCGCATTGCTAGGACCCTTTTTTTTTTTGATAACGCCACCTAGCCAATTCTATTCCAACAGAGGAGACCTGATTCAAACAAAAAACAAACAGATGCAAAGACTAGATCCATGGCAACTATTAATTCATTTATCTTTCCATCTTATTATTTTGAATACTTTATTGTTATTGTTCTAGTTACTGTCCTTGGTGTGAACGGGTCATTATTCATAGAACAATTTCAGGATCAGTGTAGAATTCTGGCACAGAGAAACAAAGTGGACAAACACAGAGATGGAAATCGGAGCCTGAATCAACACTCCCCTACAGAAATGCTTTGTAAATAAAAGTGCTGGTGCCTGTAGTGAAACTGAAGCCGCGGTCAGCAGGTCTGCATACCACATATTCTGCATTCCTGCTATTTTAACACTAAGCATCCCTGAACAACAAAAAGATAATGGGATGGTCCGACTCTCCTCAGCCTAGGGCTGTGTTTTATATTGCAGGGATTAAATCTGTTCAAAAGAATTCGAAAGGACAGGAAAACTTATCTTGGAGCTGGAAAGGAGGCCAAAGGTGTCACAATAATTACACACTTCATCTTCATGAACGCTGGCTTTGTAAAACTCCACCAAACGCAGGTGGAGCCACATAATGAAAACAATTATCTACAAAGCAATTCCTAGAAGGAACTATTAAACTTGTCTGTCACTACAAAGTCGAGTCCAATCATGATCACGTGACCCATGTCAAATAGCTTGAGAACTATAAATTAGAGCCCGACCGATATATATATATATAACGATATATATCGTTTGCCGATTTTATCGCCGATATGAGCCTGTCGCAGATATATCATATCGGCGAATATGCCGCCGATATGCCACCAATATGAAATTTTTTTTACAGAACATAAAACGAACAAATAATATGCACGTGACATCACCGTTTTCACAAATTCGCATTTTTATGAGATACATGAGCAACATCACTCGAGTACGAGAGCGATACCGGCTCTATATCAGCATGGCTGTGATTAGGCCAGAAGCACGAGGCCGCAGGCAATCACAGCCTCTGATATAGAGCTGGTATCGCTCGAGTACAAGAGTGAAGCTCAGTGAATAATAAAAAAAAAACATAGACCCGGCCAGAACAAGCGGAGTGATACAAAATTGTGAAAGGGCGTTCCTGTAGCGATACCAATACAATATCTCACGGTTCTCAACCAATCAGATTTGAGAACCAGAACGAACTGTTGTATAAACGGAAATAACAACATATCGTTTTCAAAAACTTGCACTTTGAAACCCGTTTTTAAAAGTTTGCATTTTCACAGCCCCAAAACGCTGCTGTCATGTAAATGAACAGCCAAAACGCATAAAACGTTGAAATGATGTTGTGTAAATGCCCTCTAATATAGTTACTGGTATAGTTATCGTTTTCAATGTGAACAGGCCTTAAGGCTGTTTAAGCATGTTGCTCTGTACTCGCAAATGTGTTCTAAAAAAGTGAATTAATCTGCTTTATCACCATTTGAAGTGTCATTCATGTCTGTAACGCAAACAGTGCTGGACAAGAAACAACAGAAGTGCATGTTTAATAGAGCTTCAAAATAATAAGACAATTTCTTTTCATATTCAAATCTGCATCCTTAATCTGCATGTAAACCCCCCAAAAAAGTATGTTATCCACTTCCCAGTGGCTTACCACAGAGGGACTATCTGTAGCTGTATCGGTCTTAAATCATTCACATTACAAATAACGGGCTTACTGTACGCCACTAACTTTTAAGTCTATTAACATCACATCAACACAGGAACATCATATGGTCAAATCAGTCAATCACATGCTTACCTTCTAATATGACAAGCCAACACTGCCAGATTCAGCAGCATGTTAGCTGTCAAGCTGAATGTGTTGCTACTGGCAGATGAAATATTAATATTTATTAACATTTATAGTGCATAAAAGCCGATTAACATAACACCACACAAGGACCTAAAGTGTGTGTCTGAAATACTTTTGTGTTAGACAACAAACCTTGGTTGTCTCGGAGCCACGAGTCACTTAAAATGTGTATAAAGGTAAACAGACACACACACACCCACTCTCTCTCACACACACGCATTTATATATAGACTCACACACACACGTACACAGACTCACATTCACTTGTTCATATGGGCATATGGACTCACATATACACACATTTATAAATACACACAGCTAGCGCGTGTCTTGTCGTGCTAAGTGACGTTAGCAATTCTTCATATTTATGCACAGCTAAACGTCTCCGTAAAGACAAACTCAAATCTAAATGAATGAAGAATGGATGTGCTATTATAAAAACACGTTCTTACCTTTGGAATAGAGCGATTTGGGAGAACTGGGGTCGATATCGGCGCTCAGGAGAGATATAAAATCAGAGGGCATGCTCCTAAAGTGTGTGTCTGAAATACTTTTGTGTTAGACAACAAACCTTGGTTGTCTCGGAGCCACGAGTCACTTAAAATGTGTATAAAGGTAAACAGACACACACACACCCACCCACTCTCTCTCTCTCACACACACACACACACACACATGTATATATAGACTCACACACACACGTACACAGACTCACATTCACTTGTTCATATGGGCATATGGACTCACATATACACACATTTATAAATACACACAGCTAGCGCATGTCTTGTCGTGCTAAGTGACGTTAGCAATTCTTCATATTTACGCACAACTAAACGTCTCCGTAAAGACAAACTCAAATCTAAATGAATGAAGAAAGGATGTGCTATTATAAAAACACGTTCTTACCTTTGGAATAGAGCGATTTGGGAGAACTGGGGTCGATATCGGCGCTCAGGAGAGATATAAAATCAGAGGGCATGCTAGCATGCTAAAGCCTCATGAGATCAGAGGAAACGACTCTTATCACGCTCCGCTTCGAGAGCAATGCATACAGAAAGAGAGATGGTTTCAATCATAAAATCCTTATAAAGGCTTTACAGCACATGTACGGTAGTAATATTCACACTCGGGAACGTTTTAATATGTTTTTTTCCCATCTGATTAGCTAGCCAGCCATAATAGCCATTCACCTTTTTTCAGCGACTCCTCCCCCCTTTCTGCGCATGCGCACGATTTCTGTATCTTACATTATTATTGTTCGACTATAACTACGTGATTAGTGTTCGATTTGGTCTATCATATTACTTACAGTTTAGTCACCACAGTTTAGTTATAGTAAAATGATCAAATTTAGTGTATGCTTTTAATTATTCAAGTTCCTATGTTAAACGCACTTTGTTAATGCACATGTTCAATAAGTCAATGAATCTATAAAATGTATAACGCATTTCGGAAATGAACTGAACTGAATAGTGCACTCGCACTCTGTCGAAACGC
Source organism: Sinocyclocheilus rhinocerous (assembly GCF_001515625.1). Classification (NCBI taxonomy): domain Eukaryota; kingdom Metazoa; phylum Chordata; class Actinopteri; order Cypriniformes; family Cyprinidae; genus Sinocyclocheilus; species Sinocyclocheilus rhinocerous. Next base: position 297,895 of record NW_015659563.1, on the reverse strand, counting down.
AAGTTTTCTTTTGATTTTCTCAGAAAAAAAGCGCCCACGACGAAAAAAGTGGGGGTAAAAATCTGACAAAGCGCCCACGGTTAGAGAGAAAGTCGTGGGAGTTCTTTCAGAAAACTTGAAAGCAGCACTGCGACACTTGAATAACGAGCTGCTCTGGGAATAATGCTGAAGACAAGGAATATGTGAGAGTATATGAGAGTGTCTATCAAAAACAGGCAAAGATACAATTTAAACTGTTCCCTTTTTCCTAGCAGTGTTGATTTTAGGCTAAACACCTGTTTTTAAATTAGGATCATTTTTATTAACAATTTTTAACCTTTAAGTCCTCCAATATAAATGTAATCATCAAGGCATTTTTGCAATTGCTGCTGGCTATCAAGTGCACACAATAAAACCACACTGATGTTCTGACAAGATTCAACTATCCACCTTTTTTCTACACCCGCATGACTTTGCATGCATGAATTATGGGAGTAGAAGGGTGGAAACAATCAGCAGATTCAACGTGATGAAAAGCAGTTTCAAAAACTGGGTACAATGAGGTGACATTATTCCCAGATAGCACACGTACGTCTGCAAGATGTCTGTTAAAGATCTCTTCATCTGGAAAGCATCTGCTGTGTACAAACATCTGATAGACGTCTTTAAGATGTCAGTTTTACATTCATTCTAAATCATCTAACAACTTAAAGACATCTTCTAAACATCTATTTGACATCTGATAGGAAACGTCCTATAGACGTATTGCAGATAAGCAAACGCTCTAGAAAATACATCTTGCAGATGTAACACAGACGTCTCCGTGATGTACGTGTGCTATCAGGGTTCTACTTACCCTTCAACCATCAAACATTAAAAAGAAATGTAAAAGTGTAAAAGCATCAACAAATTACTACAACAGACGATGAATAACCCAAAAAGCCCGATTATTTCTGCAGCAATATTACGGACGTGTTAAATATCGCTGTAGTAATGAATGTTTGTGTAACATGCACTGCCTTCGCCAAAAATGTTCATTAACTGGAACATTGAGTTATAATATTTCAAAGTAATTTCTATTATTTTGACAGCCAAATATATTATTGTTATGTCACATTTAAATACCAGGCGTTATGTTATTCTGACGTCTGAAAATAGGACATGAAGAAAAATAGTTCATTCAGTCAAACTGAGAGATAAGGATTATTTGTAGGCCAACTTTATTATTTGAAATGATTTGTTTCAGTCTTTGTGAGTGGAACTTCCCAAAACCGGAAGTGCCTCCCATAATCTCGTTAGGAAAAAGGTGGATACGGCAGATTTATTTTGGTGGCAGATTTACGAAGTTTATGATTTGCACCACCAATCAGAATTGCATTTTTTAAATCTTAATCAGGTTAAATGCCAAATCAAATTTGCAGTCTTTATAATGGCAGGCACTGTATAAACGTCCTAGATAATGTAATTTTCACAGCTCACAACTTTCAGAGTTTGTGTCTACTGAAAGTCTTTTTCACACAGACTGATGTATCGGTATGTTATAAAACAACAGAACAATCCATTGAACACAGTATTTCTATCCCCCACAACCTCATTTTCATTCCTGTCAAAAAATAAAATATGGCACCACTCTGACTAAGGGCTATAGCAGGGATCTCAAACCCTTCTCCTGGAGAGCTACCGTCCTGCAGACTTTAGTTCCAGTCCTGCTCCAGCACACCTGTCTATAATTATCAAGTAACCTTGAACACTTTAAATAGCTGGTTCAGGTGTGTATGACTGGGAGCTGAACTCTGCAGGACGGTAGCTCTCCAGGAGCAGGGCTGGAGATCCTTGGAATAGCATTGCTTTTGGCTTAACCAATAGCATTGATGCCACTAAAATGAACAATCAACCAGGCATTTGATATTGTTTGAATTCCTCTGTTGATGATACAAGATGATGATATCCAGAATCTTCTTACTGTTCTATACATATGCTGCACTCCATTTACCTTGGAAGTCAGATGTCGTAGTTGGGAATGACGTCACAGCCAAGTGGACCATGTTCCAGAAGAGAAATCATAAAACCGCAATGAACGTAGTTAAAAACACATAAAAATTGTATTTTGCACAGATAACACCATGGTATCATGTCCACAAATAGAGGATGGATAGTACTGTGTGCACCACTGAGTTTATTGAGACAGCGACAAGTATAAGCGCTAATAAACAATATATTACTACTATCTCTCTTCTGTTGATGAGCAGCCATATTGGATTCTGAAGTTGAAGTTGTTGCTATTTCTCCGAGATTCCGAGTTGGAATTCCGACTTGGGAGGGCATTCCAGCTAAAAGTTCCTACTGGCAAATCGGAATTTCCAACATCCAAGTACAAATGGAACACAGCAATACAACAACAAGGTGAGAACATTTTCACAGTCATAGAACCTCATTTCAAGTCAACATGAAAACTGAATTTTAATACAATTTGTATTAAAATATTATGTGATAACAGTAAACCATTTTGGAAAAAAATGGAAGGAAAGCATCTCAAGCAAAACATTTTTTAAACACAAACGAAGTATTGCAAACATAAATGCTTTACTTTTGGTTTTGCTCTCATATAAAGACCTTTTTTCACAATCAATTTCTGATGGACATAATCAAGTTCTGCCCTACATTTTTTTCTTATTGAATATCTTGTCTTACTAGAAAATATGTCAAACTATGGAAGTAAATTAGCTTGTAAATGCTGTTTCATGTTGTCTTTAAAAGAATTGAATGGACCTGAGTGGGCAGAATTTTTACTGGTGGTATGAGGCATTTCACAGCACACATCGTAAATTAGAGCCCTGTGTGAAGCTTTCACATTGTGTTCTGTACAGTGAGTCTTTGGCCAACAAAGAATTACAAGCTAACCAATGGTTTTTGATTGAAGCATAGCGAAACAAATCTGAAATCCAGGATGTTCAGAGAGCTATGACATGGTATGAAGGCAGACCATGAGCCTCTAAATGCACTTTGTAGGACAACACAAGCTTTTTGTAACTCTTACTCAAAGCTGAAGTTTGTAATTGATTTGATATTAAAATACTTTATCCTATTCCTTCTTAATAGAAGGTGATGAGATTGCACAGGTTTGACTCTAAGGTTTGAGATTTTTTACTCACACATTTGGGAACAACAGGAAATCAGGGTTAACTATATGTAATGTACTTGGCTTTAATGGCAATATAGGCTATTAATGTGCCTTTTAAGGCAAATAGTGACAGTTCTGGATTGCTCATCAACATATGGAAGAGTTTCTCTGCTCAGCTGAGAAATCTGCTGATGTTAATCCAATTTGGCACCACATACCTGTGTGATTCAGCCTTGGCATACCATAAAAACAAGTACAGTAACAGACAGAGCCCAGAATAGATCTGCCTCAATCAACTAAACAAACATTAATTCCTCTTTAAAATGGATAACTTTAATTGTATTATAGCAACAGTAATTCAAACATTGACCTTCACATTCATCTGTATATACATGTATGTATGCGTGTGTTAATCTTCAACCGTTTAATTGTAGTTAGCTATCCAACTTTGAAACATAAGCACAAAATCATATCTAAACCAGTAATGATAACACTTATAGATACACTAGGTCAATTTTAATTTTTTTTGTATTTTATTTATTTATTTATTTTATTGTATTGTTTCATACCGAAATGTGTCAGAGTGCAATTCACATCATAACATATTGCAAGTACACATTGCAATCTCAGCATTGCCACAAGATGGCAATTAATGACGTAAACCTATAAGTCTTCTAAAGTCAGTTTTCTCTTTTAGGCCAACTACCATCATGACCGTTCACAGAGAATGTTGTCGAAGTCTGTCAGGACAAGGCAGGCCATTTGGCGGCCATCTTGGGAGTGCACTTAGACAGCTATTTTCAATCAGGCCAACCAACAGCAGTTGCATGATGCTGTCATCAAACATCAAAAACTATCATAAAGACCAGGTTGTGAATTTTTGGTCAGTTGGCTCTTTGGATGGCAGGACTCATGTTGGGCATTGCAATTTCTCCCATTCATCATAAAATCAATGATTTAAATAGTAAACCCCTCCCCACAGCCAATTTCATTGGTCAACTCAATCACCTGTCAAGAGACGTTCAGACTTCATGTATTGAGTTCAGAATTTAGAATATCATGGATGGATCAGTTTGAGACAGACAGTAATGCTATCAGGATGCTCTGCCAATTCTCTACTGAGGTTAAGGTTAGGGTTTAGGTAATGAACAGGGGTTAGTATTTTTTTCAACGTTATGTAGGCAGTGAAAAATGCAATCTTTAGGAAAAAAACATGTGCCATGTGCAAGTGATTTGAGCATTTGAAAAGAAAGGTCCACTAGGTTTGCACTCTGTGCACAAAGACGAGCAGAACACAGAAAATGAAGTATACCCCCCTCACCTCGGCGGCATGTGCTCCGGTTGTATTGTAAACAAGGTGTCGTTAATATAGCTTATCAGTTTGAGCTCGATTGAGAAGCAGAGAATATTATTGAAGAGGACCGTACAGAACACGGCTTTTAATGGTAGGCCTATGTTTTTTGTTTGTTGTTGTCTCATACTTTTAGATA
>NW_015659563.1:254046-292093 GCF_001515625.1 Sinocyclocheilus rhinocerous | reverse complement strand
GCAGAGCTTGTGCAGAGCAGGGGGACGCGAGGAACAATATTAAGAACCGCTGCTTTAGAACATTGATTTTGAAACTTCATTAGAATCCATTAGAATCGTTAGAAGACAGAATCGCGATTCATATATGAATAGATTTTTACGTGCACCTCTAGTTTTCTCTTCCTCTTCTCTAAAGCAGCGCAGCATGGCCTCGCCCCCTTTGCTGCCTTTTCCCGAGGGCGGGGTTTATCTGGGTTTGTTACGTCACAAACCCGGGAAGTAACTTGTTGTAGTCCCTACCAGCCGTTTTTGTAGGCATTAAACTGCCAGAATTTTAAAAGACGATATCTCCGTTTGCATTGAACTTTCAGCTTCGTAACTTTGCAGATATTGTTTATGCTCAAACAGCAACATTACACACTAACTAACATTAAAAAAGTGAAATCGCAATCAACCACCCCTTTAAAGTTGATTTTATAGTGTTAGTTACCTGAATAATAGTATTAGCCTCAGACGTCATGCCCACAGACCGCTGACTGAACGTCTGATGCGTAAGACACACAAAATGGGAAACACTTCAGGAGTTTCAAAGTAGACATCTGACAGGATTTCTGGGAGAAGTGTGTGTTGCATTCAAGTTGCATTCACATCCTGAAAAGTGAAGCCAATACATTTTAATCGCCATCTGGTGGTTGGCTGGGTCAAAAACTCTGCCTTCTCCATGTAAACGAATGGGAAGCTAAAAAAATCTAATACACTTAAAATGAATTTTTCCCCAAGATGGTTTCCATCATTTTTGGAACTTCTTATCACACTGATGTATGTTCAAATGTCTGTTTTTCTAATAAGTTTTTGTTAGTTATTTGATGCTGGGTGTAGCGTCATGTTTGTGTGCTCGTAATTGGGTCTGCGGGAGTTTGGGTGGGACTTTGATAGCGCGGCTCCAGCTCATGATCACTACTGCACAGACATTTGAAAGTAACTCTATTGCCCCCTTGAGTACTGGAGTTGTAACTACAAGAACCACATGGACCACATGCTAGCAGCATCTGTACTCAGTCTATTTGTCTGGCCTTCATCTACTACAACTATTAGCTATATTGGCTGTCGAATCAATATAACCTTTCAAAATAATTTTTTTAAACGAACATTAGAATCATCCACACACAGATATGCCTCTATATGCCTCTTTTTTCCTCACTTCATCTTATTGCCAAAACTGTGTTAGATCACTAGACCTCTGCCTCCCATATGAATCCTTTTTATTGTCTATGGGCACCACCCTCCCTCCTGTTTTGGTGTGTCATGCAGTGTAGCAGTTGTATAGTGGCTGACTGCGTTTCTCTCTAGTGGGACTCTTTATGTGTCACTGTTGTGTGTGCTGCAGTGACAATGGGAGCTAATGTGTGACAGTGCATGTAGGGGTGGGGAAAAGAGAGGGAGGGAGAGAGAGAGAGAGAGCGAGAGAGAGAAAGCGGATAGCTAGAAACAGATAGAGAGTGCACACGAGGCAGGAGGCGCTCCCTCTAATCCCGGCTGCGACGCCAAACAGCATTGTACCGGCTGCTACAATAGTCTTAATGGAGGCTCAGGCAGACTCTGGTGCTGCAGGTAAGAGCAAACATTTCTTCAGCCGGCACGCTGCAACACATTTAAATGCATACTCCCATTGAATTCAATAGCCCGCTGTAAGAGCTGCCACCATGTCTTTTTTTCTTGAATGCACAGACAAAGCAGGCAGTCAGAGGAAGCCGGTTGTGCTCAGTGGCTGGCAGCTTGCATTTGTGCACATGGGAAAAGGCACAGCAACTTGAATAAATTTAGGGTGGTGGCTTATGAATAATAGCAGAATTGTCGAACGATTACTAGAACTGCAATGTGAATAAATGACAAAGGTCATGAGCGAGAGGGATTATTGGATGCAACCCTTTTTGAGAATTTGACGTTGAGTTGCATCTTTGCAGCGGTTGCTTTGGGACAATGGGAGTTGGGTACCACTGGGTGCTGCTAAAAATATAGTTCATCTCGGCACGTATGGTTTAGACTGAGAGCCTTTTGGAATACGCAAATATATCCCAATCCATGCAACAATATTTGCATGACTGGCATGCACAAAAAGAGAAAAAGCCAGCAGAATCTGCTGTGTGTGGGCTAATGAGAGGTGTGAGGAAGGGAGGGATGACCCGCAGACTGCAGAGAACGGCCGCAGCTGGAAATGTCTGTATCATCACATCATGGATTCTTGAGATGTGGGACAAAACATGCTACGGAAGTGAAAAATAAGTTTATGTACCGAGAAATCAGATGAATCTGGATGAATCTGTTAAATGTGTTCTGAGGTATTCGCCTACACTCTAAAAAATGCTGGGTTAAATATAACCCAGTGCATGGGTAAAATAGGGACAAACCCAGCAATTGGGTTGTTTTGACCCAGCGGTTGGGTTAAATGTTTAACCCAACCTTCTGGGTAGTAACCCAACCACTGGGTCAAAAACCCAACCTTCTGGGTAGTAACCCAACCACTGGGTCAAAAAAACCCAATTGCTGGGTTTGTCCCTATTTTACCCAGCACTGGGTTATATTTAACCCAGCATTTATTAGAGTGTAAGTTTGAATGCATGTTTGTATGAATCTCCTGCTACTTCCGTCTTTTCACAAAATGTGTGGGTTTTTTTAGGTAAATTTAATGTTAATTTGTTCATTAATGTATTTTTTAAATTATTAAAATAAAAGTGTGTGAAATCATTAACACATTTAGTTTTATGCCTTCTGAACTGTATGTAAATTATTTAATTTCCTATCTTGCTTTTATGTTTTTGTGAGTCCAAAGTCAACGCAGCCCCAATGCTACTACAAGAAAAGGGCCTCGCCAAACCACACAAAGCACAGACCATATACCAGAAATATATATACATAATACATATTTTTATCTACATCTATATAAAATAAAATAAATATGATCAAATAAATAAAAATATAAAATAATTTAATATTATGCAACATTATATAATACTGTAAAATAATCTTTTATTTTTTTTTAAATAATGAAAATAAAATTGCAGGACATGTTTTGCTGCATGTCTCAAAAATTTGTGGGATATGCATTCCAAAAATACATAGGTAGATCCAATTGTCCACTTGTTTTCTTGTCCCATGTGTGTAATTTAACTGCCTTCAATGATATAAAACGCTTGTCAGCGTTGACTACTGCCGCAAGAAATCAATAGAGGGCTGAAAGCTCGTTAAACACTCAGGGAAACACAAGCATCTTCTGTTTCACTTCTTTGGCAACCGCTGGCAAACCCCATTAGAGAACGAGACATGGAAAGCAAGAGATCGGCTGTAGACGTAGAGCTAAATTGTGATTGTGAACACCAGAGTAACCGCAATACTCAAGTTATCACAAAATAGTACACCCTAGCAAGTAATGCGCTAACAACCACCCGGAACACCATAATAAATCCGTAGCAACATGCTAACAAACACTGAGAACACCCTAACAATCGCATAGCAGTTCACTGACAACAACTCAGAACATCTTAGCAACCACTTAGCAATGTGCTAACGACCTTCCAGGACACAAACACTTAGCAATGTGCTATCAACCATCCAGAACACCCTAGCAACAGCCTACTGTAGCAATGCACTAATGACCTCTTAACACCTTAGCAACTACATATCAATTTTCTGGCTACCACCCAAAACACCATAGCAACCGTATAGTAATGCATTAACAATCACCCTGAACAGCCTAGCAACACCATAACAACATGCTAGTAAACACATAGCAATGTGCTAACAACCATACAGAACACCCTAGCAAGTGCCTACTGTAGTAGTGCACTAACGACCACTTAGAATACCTTAGCAACTACATAGCACTTTTCTGGCTACCACCCAGAATACCCTAGCAACCACATAATGTGTTAACAACCATCTAGAACACCCTACAACATACTAGCAACCAAATAGCAATGTGCTAACAACCATCTAGAGCACCCAAGCAAATGTCTTCTGCACCAATGCACTAACAACCACTTAGAACATCTTATCAGCTACATAAATAAATTCTCTGAATACCACCTAGAACACCCTAGCACCATATATCAACAAGCTAACAACTACTTAGTTATTGTGACAGCAAGTTCTGAATGGGCAAGCAATACTCACATATTGTTCAGAAAAGACATTATGTATTTCATTCTCTGTTATATATTTAACAGCAGATAGTCAATATACAAAAAGGGTATACAATATTTATGCCTTATAAAATCTCGTTTTAGAGCCACTTAGAGACCGAGAGTTCCAGAAGCTTCTGAAGTCCTCCAGCTCTGCCAGTCTCACCAGTGAGGCATCCCACAACGCCTCAGGAGAGCATGTTGGGACCCCAGCACATCATGGCAGCCAGGTGCTGATCAATGAGAAACGACGTGAGTGAAACAGTGACCTGTCAAGAGCACATGTAGGCCATATTTCATCCCAGTCAAAACAAAATTAAAAATATGAAATGACAATTGATTTTGAGGAGAAATACAAGCTAAACATGTTTGCATTAGATTCTGTTAGTTTCCACCACTGAATAAAAACTAAAAAATTGTGACTAAAATTTGTGGTAATTGTGACTTTTTTCCTCGCAATTGCGAGTTTACATCTTGCAATAATGGCTTTTTTCTCAGAATTGCGTGTTAAAAACTCACAATTCTGATTTTTTTCGCACAATTGTGAGATATAAACTCTGAATTATGCAATTCTGACTCCTTTTCTCAGAAATGGGAGATATAAACTCGCAACTGCAAGAAAAAAGTCAGAATTGAGATAAAAAGTCGCAATTACCTTTTTTATTTTTTATTCAGTGGCGGACATGGGCTTCCATACTTAATAGTACACCCCTTAGTACACAACATGTCTGAGCATGTCTGAACAATGAAGTCAATTTAAGAATATCACTGAACTACTCTTAACCAGTCCTCTGGTCACAGTAATGCAGGTACATTCTGATATCTTCTGCCTGATCTCAGAGCCTCTCAGCAGTGTGTCCTCTCTGGAGGTACACTTTGACCTCCTGGACCTGACGGAGCTCACAGACATGTCTGACCAGGAGCTGGGGGAGGTGTTCGCTGATTCAGATGAGGAGAATCAAACAGAATCCCCAGCAAGTGAGTCAGCTCTCAGAATTTGTACAGTTTTTACCATATCAGGAGGCTTAAAATGAAATCAATCCATTCCTCAAACATACTCTTCAGAATCTGTTTTAAAAATTAAAGTGAGAGAAACTGAGTGCTGCAGGGACGATGACATATTTTTGTAGGCCAACCCGGATGTTAGTATCCCCCTGGTTCCCTTGACAAGAAATCAATAGGATTTTCCCACTGGCTTTTGGATAATTGCAGAAAATAAGCTCTGTGGCTAACAAATGTTAATAAGCCTAAATACAACCGCTAGAATTAAAAAGCTAAAGTTAGGCTATAAACAAACTATGGCAGGGCTGCATTACCTAAACGCCATGTGTCATTTCCGACAACTTACAGTCTTTATTTAATATCTTCAAGATATAATAGTTCACAAAAGCATGAGTATAAACACAACAAGGCTGTAAAAGTGCACTAGAGAGTAGATGAGTTTTCCTATTCGGTGTGATGATGTTTAATGTCCCTGACAACCTCTGGAGTCCTATTAGCAACTGGTTAATAACCAGAAGTAAAAGCTTTAAAAAAAAAATCACGAGTCGGGTATTACTTTTATATTTTAATAAAAGAATAAAATGTGAAAATATCTTGAGCTTGTGTTAACCGCAGACTTTATTTCAGGCATTTAACCAAAAACCCATTCAAAACTAATTTAACTAATAAGTTAACTAATTTCTGTGTTTTAGCACTCCATTGTTTATGACTGAATGATCACTGTGAAGCAAGACAAATAAAATGGATGGATAACATTTTGAGTAGAGTATGTTGGATACTTGGCTGCAGGCACATTTAAAGGGTTAGTTCACCCAAAAATGAAAATTAGTTGAATATGGTTATTTTTCTTACAAAAACGTATCGATTCGCTACAGGAGCTGTGTGAGACACTTTTTATTAAGGATGGGCGCTCTTCTTTTCCAAACTTCTTTTGGACTGATGCACTGCAACACCCGCTGAGTGGCATTAAACAGCTTGAAAGATCAAAGACAATTTTTAATATAACTCCGACTGGATTCGTCTGAAAGAAGAAAGTCATATACAGCTAGGATGACTTCAGGGTGAGTAATTTATGGGCTAATTTTCATTTTTGGGTGAACTAACCCTTTAAGTGATTCCATGTAAGTCTACAGTGAGCACATTATTATTTGATTAAGCTCTGAGCTGAAGTGCACAAATGTGTACATATTAAATATTTAAACTATGAGGCAATGTCAGTGGCATTCTGAACAATCCAGATTAGCATTACCTCGAAACTGCTGCTTAAATGTTACGCTCCCTGGTCTCTAAGTTATGTGAATAACATTTTGTCTAGACCCCAAATTTGTCAGTGAAGACAGAGTGGCATTTTTACTTCTGCTTGTTAGTAGGCATTCCTACTTAACTGTTGTATCCTTATACATTATTAGTCACCTCAGTGTATCGCTATACACAAAACTAAACTTTAACTAAACACCTACAATGTCTGTCCCTCATGTGGCCTCAGATTGCTGAGTCTCATTGAAAATGAATGACATCCGGATGCTTTTTTTTACTGCAAATTCCTGTCAGTGTGAACATCCCTAAAGACAGCATGTTGAGGAGTCAAACAGACATGACTCATATGATCTCTGTTCCAAAATCTAATGAGCTGCTTTGCTGTCTACTGCCTACATCGGTAGCAGCTCTCTGAAGCAGCATCCTAACTGTCATGGAACCTCGTCAGTGACTGGTTTAAATAGCTCTTCATGGGCAGCAGCTCAGTGACTGATCACTCACACCCAGAGGCGGAGCTAGGGGTGTACAGGTGTGGCCATGGCCACCATAGACCGAAGCGTGGCCATCCCTTTGGCCACTCTGCTCAAACCCCCCTGGTTCCCAGGGATCAAAATCCTGCAGAGTTCAGCTCCAACTTGCCATAAACATACCTGGCTCAAAGTTTCTAGTGATCCTGAAAATTATGTGAATAGCTGGTTCAGGTTTGTGTAATAGGGGTTGGAAATAAACTCTGTAGGATGGTGGCCGTCCAGGAGCAGGCTGGACACCCCTGCCTAAAACCACCCTTTCATGATGCTACCTACTAATGTAGGGGAAGCCAACCCTGCTCCTGGTGGGCTACCCTCCTGCAGACTTCATTTCCAACCCTGCTCCAATACACCTGCCTGGATTTTTAAGAATCCTGAACTCCTTGTGTGTTTGATCGGGGTTGGAACTAAATTCTGCAGGAAGCTACACTTCAGAAGCAGTGTTGGCTACCCCTATACCAGGGATCTCCAACCCTGCTCATGGAGAGCTACCGTCCTGCAGACTTCAGTTTCAACCCTGCTCCAACACACCTGCCTATAATTACCAAATTACCCTGAACACCTTGATTAGCTGGTTCAGGTGTGTTTGATTGGGGTTGGAGCTGATATCTGCAGGTCGGTAGCTCCAGGAGCAGGGTTGAAGACCCCTGTCCTATACTAATGCTATTCATATGGAGATAAAAGACACTTTTGTCAAAAGTTGCATTAATATGCTTATGTGAATGTGAAAAGTACTTTAGAATTCTTCTCATTCTAAAATACCAAAAAAGGTGAGTTAGAAGGCAACTTCAAAATTTTGCAGCTTACCTGTTGGAACAGCATTCATGAGTGGACCTATGGTACCTTAAAATGCCAATCGTAGTAGGCAACTGATTAGGTTTTGGAACAGAACTATGGCCTCCAAATTATTAAAAAATGGTTAGCCAGTGGTCATGAAGGTGTTTTTCATTAGTTGGTTTTGTAAGTTCACCCCGCAGATCGCCAGCAGCCACCATTACCTAGCAGAAAGACCTCAATGCACACCATCAGACAAAATGGCGGATTCTGCGTTATGATTGGTCAGAACGCCTGTCAATCAAGCTCGCTGCGAAGGGTCAATTCTGACTTTTGTATCTCGCAATTCTGACTTTATAACACGGAATTGCAACTTTATATCCTGTAATTCTGACTTTATAACTAACATTTGCGAGTTTATATCCCGCAATTATTTCTCAGAAAGTCACTTAATACTTAATAGCACAGTAAGCACACCCCTTAGTACACAACATGTCTGAGCAAAGAACAATGAAGTCAATTAAAAAATATAATTGAACTGCTCTTAACAGGTCATCTGGTCAAAGTAATGTAGTTGCATTCTGCAATCTTCTGCCTGATCTCAGAGCCTCTCAGCAGTGTGTCCTCTCTGGAGGTACACTTTGACCTCCTGGACCTGACGGAGCTCACAGACATGTCTGACCAGGAGCTGGGGGAGGTGTTTGCTGATTCAGATGAGGAGAATCATACAGAATCCCCAGCAAGTGAGTCAGCTCTCAGACTTATACAGTTTTTTTCCATACCAGGAGCTTTAAAGTGAAATCAATCCAGTCCTCAAACATATTCTTCAGAATCTCATTTAAAAATTAAACTAGGAGAAATAGTGCTGCAGGGATGATGACATATTTTTATAGGTCAACCCAGAAGTTAGCATCCCCCGGTTCCCTCGACAAGAAACCAAGAGAAAATAAGCCCTGTGGCCAGGTTAGGCTATAAACAAACTACAGCATGGCTGCATTACCTAAATGTCGTGCATAATTTCCGACAACTTTCAGTCTTTATTTAATATCTTCAAGATATTAAGCTTGTGTTAACCGTATACAGTACCTTATTTCAGGCATTTAGCCAAAAAACCCATTCAAACCGGATGTGCAAATATGCTAATTTCTGTATTTTAGGTCTCATTCCTGCAGCACTCTGTTATCTATGACTGAATGTTCACTATGAAGCAAGACAAATAAAACGGATGGATAACATTTTGAGTAGTAGAGTATGTTGGATACTTGGCTGCTGGCACAGTTCAGTGATTCCATGGAAATCTACAGTGAGCACATTATTATTTGATTAAGCTCTGAGCTGAAGTGCACAAATGTGTACATATTAAATATTTAAACTATGAGGCAATGTCAGTGGCATTCTGAACAATCCAGATTAGCATTACCTCGAAACTGCTGCTTAAATGTTACGCTCCCTGGTCTCTAAGTTATGTGAATAACATTTTGTCTAGACCCCAAATTTGTCAGTGAAGACAGAGTGGCATTTTTACTTCTGCTTGTTAGTAGGCATTCCTACTTAACTGTTGTATCCTTATACATTATTAGTCACCTCAGTGTATCGCTATACACAAAACTAAACTTTAACTAAACACCTACAATGTCTGTCCCTCATGTGGCCTCAGATTGCTGAGTCTCATTGAAAATGAATGACATCCGGATGCTTTTTTTTACTGCAAATTCCTGTCAGTGTGAACATCCCTAAAGACAGCATGTTGAGGAGTCAAACAGACATGACTCATATGATCTCTGTTCCAAAATCTAATGAGCTGCTTTGCTGTCTACTGCCTACATCGGTAGCAGCTCTCTGAAGCAGCATCCTAACTGTCATGGAACCTCGTCAGTGACTGGTTTAAATAGCTCTTCATGGGCAGCAGCTCAGTGACTGATCACTCACACCCAGAGGCGGAGCTAGGGGTGTACAGGTGTGGCCATGGCCACCATAGACCGAAGCGTGGCCATCCCTTTGGCCACTCTGCTCAAACCCCCCTGGTTCCCAGGGATCAAAATCCTGCAGAGTTCAGCTCCAACTTGCCATAAACATACCTGGCTCAAAGTTTCTAGTGATCCTGAAAATTATGTGAATAGCTGGTTCAGGTTCGTGTAATAGGGGTTGGAAATAAACTCTGTAGGATGGTGGCCGTCCAGGAGCAGGCTGGACACCCCTGCCTAAAACCACCCTTTCATGATGCTACCTACTAATGTAGGGGAAGCCAACCCTGCTCCTGGTGGGCTACCCTCCTGCAGACTTCATTTCCAACCCTGCTCCAATACACCTGCCTGGATTTTTAAGAATCCTGAACTCCTTGTGTGTTTGATCGGGGTTGGAACTAAATTCTGCAGGAAGCTACACTTCAGAAGCAGTGTTGGCTACCCCTATACCAGGGATCTCCAACCCTGCTCATGGAGAGCTACCGTCCTGCAGACTTCAGTTTCAACCCTGCTCCAACACACCTGCCTATAATTACCAAATTACCCTGAACACCTTGATTAGCTGGTTCAGGTGTGTTTGATTGGGGTTGGAGCTGATATCTGCAGGTCGGTAGCTCCAGGAGCAGGGTTGAAGACCCCTGTCCTATACTAATGCTATTCATATGGAGATAAAAGACACTTTTGTCAAAAGTTGCATTAATATGCTTATATGAATGTGAAAAGTACTTTAGAATTCTTCTCATTCTAAAATACCAAAAAAGGTGAGTTAGAAGGCAACTTCAAAATTTTGCAGCTTACCTGTTGGAACAGCATTCATGAGTGGACCTATGGTACCTTAAAATGCCAATCGTAGTAGGCAACTGATTAGGTTTTGGAACAGAACTATGGCCTCCAAATTATTAAAAAATGGTTAGCCAGTGGTCATGAAGGTGTTTTTCATTAGTTGGTTTTGTAAGTTCACCCCGCAGATCGCCAGCAGCCACCATTACCTAGATTTCCACACAGTGGTTACGTCCGCTCGCCCTCCTGGACCCGCGGTGGAAAAGGGGAACAGCAGCCAAGAGATCGAAAGCACCACAGTGACTCCGAAAACACAGAGCCAATGCTGAAGATAGAGCGCTCCCAATCCCAGCAGCCTTGAGCCAGGGGCAGCTACAGGGGCTTAGGAAGAAAACAAAGCCCTTGTGCTGAATGTGGAGCTTCCTTCTCAAGCAAGAAGATGAGGAACTCTTGGGATAAAAGGACATGGTCACCCCACTTAAAGATAATGCAATCCCTTTATCCATTATAGACAAGAAGAGAGCTCCAATAAGCTGGAGTAGGTGTAGACTCTTCCTCAAGATGGAACAGACTTCATCCAACTAGGATTTTGGGACTCCTCTTTGGGACCGAGTTACTTTCAGTCTTCTCCACGTGACTACTGCATATGGAGAACTTGCAGCATGATGTAGCATTATGGACAACACCGGCTCAAGCAATGTGAATCTAAGGAGCAACTGAGGAATTCCACAGTGATTTGAATCTTCAAGGAACTGTTTAAGGAACAGTGCAATGTGTCGAAGCTGTAACTGTGATAAGACATTTCCAGAGAATCTACAGCATAGTTCAAGACATGGCAATGTAAAGAGAGAAGTTACAAGAATTCCCCAAAAAAGTGTCCTTTGAGGAGATTCTGCATGAAAATAGGGAGACCCAGAAACAAAGTGAAATATCTTGTAAAAAAATTCATGCCTAAGGCCTGAAACATACCCTACACAAGTACATGAATGCAGACACTTTGAGAATTTGTCAGAACGGAATTCATATTGCAGCATATTGCACTGCGTTCTCATCATTGCAGACAAGAGGGTGTTTCTGCTCGTATTAGTTTAAGCCAGTGAAGTCCAATCCTGATATGAAAGGCCACCTTCCTGTGGACTTTATCTTCAACCTGTCCTAACACACTGGATGGGACTGGATAACCCTGCATAAGCACTCTTCTATGGTCAGTTTTATCCCGTAAGGCAGTGTTTCCCAACCCTGTTCCCGGAGGCACACCAACAGCACACATTTTCAAACTATTCCCAAATGCAATACACCTGATTAAATTTATCAGCTCATCAGTAGACACTGCTAGACCTGAACGGATAGGTCAGATAAGGGATGCATCCAAAAAGTGATGGTGTTGGTACTGTTGGTGTGCTTCCACATTTGGTGTGTTAGGAAATACTGCTGTCATGTTGGAACATCAGTTTAAAGAGTATAATGCTGAATGTGTTATTTTAATTTTGACCAACTTTTTGATGGTAGTTATCACCCCCTTGAGTACTGAGGTTTGTTACAGCCACAGTAACACAAGAACGCACATTAAATATGTACAGCAGGACCACACAAGCATTCTGACTTGTGTAGAATATGTTTCTGGCCTAACTTACTGAGTACAGCACATGAAGTTGCACTTGAATGGATAAAAGGGATAATAATCTTTTAGCAATATGTTTTTTTAACCTCTCTGTATCATTAAATGTCATTAATAATTTCACATCAAGATAACATTCAAATCAAAGTCCTCAGTTGTGATCACCGGTGCACAGCAGGAAAATATGCCTGATCCACATATAATCCTAAAAGAGAAAAAAAGCTATTGGGAGGCAAGTCCAAATGCAAATCCCTAAGAGTAAAATTTTGTACAAATTTCTGAACTCCTAACAAAAAGTTGTACTGTATATGTCACCAGGGTTATTACAGGGTTCAATGATGTCAAGCATGATCTATACACAAGGTCACATCAGAGAAGAAATTTACAAACTACCAGAATCATTAAGAAGTCTGCCAAATCAAGGAGGACAAAAAACTAACAGGAATAAATGTGAAATGTCAAAGATTAGATTGTTTTTCTTCTTTTTCTTTCTCCAATCAATTTTACTATATTTATTACTATAGAAAGCAGGTCTTGTGACACAACACCCTCTCAATTAGCTCTAAATGGAGACAACATGGTACAGTTTAATTTAATAGATTATATGGACAGCATTGGTCATGCAGACACCAAAGCATGATACAGAAGCAGCACGTGATGCGCAGCTTAAGAGGCTCGCCTTTCAGACTAAAGAACAGTCCAACAAAAGGTGCTTTTGTCTGAGGAAAAGCCTTTTGGAAAGAATATCCACAAACATAAACTGGCCATTTATACTCTTTCATAATTTGTTAACAACCAAAAATAATAGCAAGATTTTGTAGCTCAATGTATTACCATCATATTTGTAGATAGCACTGATTCTGGATGCTACTTGGCTACATCTCACCCATCTAAAATGGGAGCGTCCCTGATGAACAGAATGCTTGGAAGAGGAAGTATGATAAATCATCTAGCTCTGCCCTACTTCTGGCTGATGGCAGTGTAGACTGTATGGTGCATAGAGATACAATATAACAACATTTTAAGTGCTAGAAAAGGTTTTTGCCCTTTCTGCAGATTAGAAACTGTAAATATAACAGTGGAGAAGTGGTGAATTCATAAATATGTATACTAAGAGTTTCAAGCTGCAAAAATGATCCAATTAATTCCTAGGGTCAGATAAAAGGTGGAAATTGGTCATGAAAGAATACATTATGACAGACTGTTTTTTGTGCAAGAAACCTTGACTTACATTATAAGTAGACCATGAGAAATACAATGTATGAAACAACACCTTTAATTTAAATAATCACAATTTCACTTTCAAAACTTTTTTTTTTCTTAGAACACACAAATGAAAGTTGTACAAATATACATTTCTTACACTTCTATTAAGAGGAAGAGAGAATAAAAATGATAGAATTTAGTTTATGATATAATGGCAGAAATAGAAGGATAAAAAATAACAAATAAGATAATTCTAAGTTGTTGACCTGGCATAAAGAGTTCATGGTGTTGGGTGTTTAAGTTTATCAAGTATAGTTTATGCCGACATAATGCACAAATTAAGGCATTTCAAATTCAGTAAAAATCCCCTGCTTTGAATTAACAAAGAAACTGAAATGTAAATAGCAACAAAATTCACAATCTTCCTCTTTTAAGCCAAGAAGACTTTCCCACTGAGTTTCCACAGTAAGGCAAGTGTCAGAGGCAGGTGGAAATTATTTGTTTCAAGCAGCCTGTTTTTCCTGTGAAGCTGGAGGTTCTTCCTGGGTTTCTCCTCTCTCTTTGTTCCAGTCCTTCAACCCTTCTGGAAGACTTGTATCTTCCTCAAAGCTTCCAGTGCCCTCCACAAACTCCTCATATGTGGACTTCTCCTCAAATGGCCTGGGCCCCAGCAACTCTATCATATCAGCTTTGTCTAGAACTTCTTTTTCCAGCAAACGCTTACCAACCTATTCACAAAAACAAATGCATATTTGCATCAACCACCTGACAGAGATGGTCACTTAACAGCTTTTCACGCTTGAAATATTTAACCCTGGGTCATTCTAAATCCTGGAAAAACAGAATCCTGGGTGATTTTGGTTCATGTTGTACACCGCTCATAATTGTTCCTGGGGTTAACAATTCTTTCTTTGTATTGATAAGCTGACATTTCACACTGTGCATTCAAGTTTTTCCTGATTGGACTTTTCAAACTATATACGTTAGAATTAAACTCTCCAATGAAACTGATGCATTTTCATCACCATTTGACAATTTTCCCCTCAAGCCCCTGAATAGACTGGATGCTGTGTTCCTGTCACTTTGCAAAGCATGTGAATACGAGGAACGCAACTAGATGTCTGTTGCTAAGCATCTAGTAGTTACATTGTAACACCGCATCATTTCACATGGTACAAGTTTGCCACTGCAATGCAGGGTTAATACTGCAAAAGCATTGCCAGCCTTAACCCCGGGTAAAAAGCGGTGCTAGCCCCACTTCTCAATTACAAGCATGAAATGTTCTTTTATCAAGGGTTTAAAGCAGGGTTTAGAACGACGATAACCCAGGATTAAGTGCAGTGTGTAAAGCCCTTTTGAAAGCTTAACTTCACTCAAATCAGAGCTATAAATCTCATAGTATGAACTAAAAACTTTGATTTAAGGTAGAGCTGAGTGACCTCAACATGACTGTTGAAGATTATAGTGCTAATTTGCCTTATTTAAAGAAAGGAAGCAAGTAGATGAGAAAAATAATGGGACCAATGACTGAACCTTGAGGCACTCCCGCAGGACATTAGTTCTGACATCTCTGGCATTACTTTGAGAGCTGTTGTAATGGCAACTAGATTTCACACTATTTAAAGCTAAAAATCCAAGCACACCATGAGGCACCACTGTTTTCCAGGATAAAATAACATCAGGATGTTGGTTGTTCTCACCATCTCCACCTGCTCTCGTTTCTCAATGACGAGTTCCAGTGTTCTCTGAAAGGCCCGGTCAACCAGATCTCTGACCTCCTCATCAATGAGTTCTGCCGTAGCCTCACTGTAGGGCTTCTCCAGAACCATCTCACCCTGTCGGGGCAAGTCAAATGACACCTGCCCCACTTTCTCGCTCATGCCAAACTGAACAATCTACAACAGAAAAGTAGGGGAAGAAAACTGTCAAATAAAGTTGATATATGCCAAAGATTTGGCTTGTAATAAAGAAGTTATAGGTTGAAAGTCTCAAGAAGCAATTAATGGGCTATCACAACTGTGTTGATTAATCATTGCATTAACTGCCAGAACAGTCTAAGAATCACTTTAACAGCCATTAGATCGTTAGCAGTTTAACAAAATAATTATTAGTTTCAGCTCTACTCCAAATGGATTGTACCTGTATGTACTGAATTGTACATTTGGATAAAAGCTTCTGCTAAATGAATAAAAAATACATAATGTTGCCATGCTGCTACAGCAAATGCTGTAGCACACTGAACCACTGAATTTATGATCCAAAGCAAGCACAATATCTCTACCTGAGCATATGCTGACTGTGTGACCTTCTTAAGGTCGTCATGAGCCCCAGTTGTGATCCTGTCAAAAAACACCCGCTCGGCCACACGCCCACCAAGCATCATACACATCCTGTCGAACAGCTGCTCCCGTGTATATAAATACTGCTCTTTTGGAAGGTACTGTGCATAGCCCAGGCCTTTCCCTCTTGGAATTATGGAAACCTGGAATGTGTGAACGAATCCAATAAATTTCAATAAAACAATTTAAAGATGATTGACGCAATTTAAATTGAACTATGTAGCTACAATGCTACTCCTGGTGCTGTAACATGAAGTTCATAGTTTATACATAGTCAGTTTTGCCCCTTGATCATTGTTAACTTTTTTTAAGCAAAGCTAATGACAAAGCAATGAACATTTTTTCATTTGAAGCTAAAATACATGTTATTTATTTCATTTGGTGACTTAAGTCATTGGGATTTAAAATATATTTTGGGAAATTACATCACCTTGAGCAATGGGTCAGCATGTTGGAGAAACCAGCCCACTACAGCATGCCCTGCTTCATGATAGGCTACAGTCTTTTTCTCAGTGGGTTGTAAAACCTGAGTCTTCTTCTCCAGACCTGTAACATTAGAGCAAACAATATGACATTACTAAGAAATGTATTTTAATTTTAAATTTAGGATAGTTAAAGCTGCATAAGCCAACTCAAGCAATCATATATGGAAAGCTTCAGCACCACTAAAAAGGAATGAATTAAGAAAATCTATATCCCTACTTTGCGTTATCTAATGGAAGGAAGCATGTAGACAAGAAAAAGAATGGGACCCAGGACTGAATCCTGAGGTACACCACAGGTCACTGCTATCGTCACTAATATGACTTACAGATCTGAACATGTACATCATACTTAGTAGGATGTTTGTAGGATATGCTGCAATTCTAAGCTCTTCCGTTTACCTCCGATGACTCTGTCGATGGCCTGCTCAAAGTGCTTAACATTGATGAATTCATTCAGATGTCTAGCAGCAATGAGAGCTGCTTCATTACAGACATTTGCAATATCAGCACCTGGAGGAGAGAAAAATTAGGGTCTTTATATAGCAATAACACAGCAATATTATGGCTACACTTATGATTACTTAATTATCATAACAACTACATCAGCCTACGCTCAAACATGAATTTCAAATACATAATTATCATACAACATATAATTTTTCTGCTATGGCTTGCACATTTATTCTGTTCAATAGGAAAATGAGTGTCTAACTAAGTCAATGCTCACTCACCAGTGAACCCAGGTGTAGCAGCTGCCATCTTCCTCGCAATGGCATTACGGTCCAGACTCGGGTCCAGTTTGAGTGGCCGCAGATGCACTTTGAATATGGATGCACGACCCTTAATATCAGGAGGTCCTGAAGGATTGACAGAGTACAAACCTTAGATATTGGAACATATTTGTTCAAAGCCCACTACACATGAATACTGTTAGTGGTCAACTCCGTTTTAAAGACAGTAAATAACACTTGCTGCAATTAATTTACATAATATATTTACTGAATTAGAAAAAAAAAGTAAACTTAAAAAAAAGAACTTAAAAAAATAAACAGACTTATCCTTTAGATAGCAACATCTTGATTCTGAAATCCTAATAGTATTTATTTATTTTTTTAACAACAACAACAACAAAACACAGTAACCGACAGTGCACTGAACGTATCAATACGTTCATGTTCTCTTAATAAAGACCAGGTGAAATTAAATATTTATTAGATATTCAAAGATTCAAAAAAAAAATAAAAATAATTCAAAATGATTTAACTGTGTATTTGTTGAAGGCTGATGGTATATGATAAAGTATTATAGCATTTACCTTTCTACTACTACTAATAATAATAGACTATAATACTATTTTTATACTTTTTCCTTTTTACATAATTTATTAGACAGAACTGTTAAAGACAGTAAACTAATAAAAGGGGAGAATGGAGCTCCTGTTTGTCTGCATTCAGGTGCTGATATTCTCAGTACTGTCAAAATAAAAGTCCCAGTGCTGTCGAAATAAAAGACACACTTCTGAAACTTACTTGCATCGAATGATGTAATATATCGCTTGATCACTAAATATTAGGGGTGGAACGGTTCAACTTACTCACGGTTCGGTTTGTATCAAGAGAATGCACTGATACAGTACGTTCAGCCGGCTATGTCTGCTATAGGATACTTACCAAGACATAATTTTTATATGAATTTGTCCATTTAAACACAATACTTCAGAGAAAGCTTAATATTTGCGCGTGTTCTGAGGCACGAGTTTGTGCGCTTCGGATGAGCGCACGCACAAATTTTCTCACTGCTGGCTCTTAAATGTTTAAACTGGCAAAGCTTAAACGAGTTTAGCTTAAACACAGATATCAATGTGTGCTGTTCAGGTCACTGTTCTCACCTGTGCGCGCGTGCTATCAGCAACCGGGTGATGAAGGAATATGCTCCTATTCCAGCATATGGCATTCGAACTGAACAAGAGTGAATGGTTTGCCTACTAAATATTATATACATTCTGTGGCACTGAACTGAAGGGGAAATTCTTACCCAAGTAAATTTGTCTGTCAAACCTCCCTGGTCGCATCAATGCAGGGTCAAGGACATCCGGCCTGTTCGTACCAGCCAGAACTACAACATTTGTACTTGTATTGAAACCTGAAAAAACAAAAATAGTTATAATTGATTTGACAAAGGATTTTTCAGATTAAATACAAGTCAAGATCCCAACAGCATGCATACAAATTAAACTACAGGAGTTCCATGACATTTTCATCTGTCCTCTGACCTCTTTATCAAACCTCGGACCGCTTACCATCCATTTCCACCAACAGTTGATTGAGTGTGTTTTCCTGTTCACTCTGCCCACCGAAATTCCCTCCGCCCCTTTTCCTCCCCACAGCATCAATCTCATCAATGAAGAGGATGCATGGGGCGTTCTTCCTCGCCATAGCAAACATGTCTCTCACCTAACAACCACAAATGAAAGCCATTACAGGTGAGAATGTTTAATTGTAATAGAATTTATAATCATTGGAAATCAACGGATCAATCGATTCACTGCTCAAACTTACTCTGGCTGGACCAACTCCAACAAACATCTCCAGAAACTCTGAACCATTGACTGTAATAAAGGGAACGTTTGCCTCTCCTGCAGTAGCTTTAGCGAGCAGCGTTTTACCTGTTCCCGGAGGACCTGACAGCACAGCACCCTGAAAAAATACAGAACATTAAATAATAACAATGCTCCGCCAATAATATTGAGTTGTTTTCCTTCTGGTAGGTCGTACCTTAGGGATCTTAGCACCCAAATCCAGGTATTGTTGTGGGTTCTTTAGGAAATTGACAAACTCCATGATCTCCACCTTGGCTTCTTCGCATCCAGCCACATCCTTAAACTTGATGTCTATATTGTCTTTCATCATCTTAGCGGTTGATTCGCTCATGCTGAAGGGCCCGCCCCTTCCTCCGCCCATCCCTCCTCCCATTGGCCCACGTCGCAGAGTGAAAAGCAAGAAGCCAATTAAAAGCAGGGTGGGAATGAAACTCATCAGAAAAGACCTGGAGAAAGAGGAAGATATAGTAGCATAAATATATTTATATTAGTTAAGTTTAATATTATTTATTTAATAATTATTTAGTAGTGGTTTACGGCTCTAGACACATCAATGCGTCCGTCACCTTGAAACATATCAGACTCTGCTCATTACTCACAGCAACAAACCAATGAATTTTCGTAAATGACACAATATTGTGCAGCATATGGTTGTAAAAACCACGAGAAACTAATTCCAGACGAAATTAGAGAACATTTCACAGGTGACAATGTGTTGGTTTGTGTTTTTATGTGTTTTAACTCAATATTACAAGTTATTAATATTGAGTAACTTATTAATGTCATGTTAGCTAGTGCCTTCATCTTGTTGTATTGCGTTAAGTTTGGTAATTAATGTTATTAATTTATGCAATTATTAGGCCTATTTATGCAATAATTTATACAATTTTACTTTACCTGAATGGAATTGATGAAAATGTGTTTCGCATGCTCTTTAAAACAATCCAATCAATTCCCGAAGGATGAAATCAAGTCCCGCCCTCTCATTTCAGATGCCGTTTCACTCAGATATACGTCACAGCAGAGAAGAAAAGACCGTTTCATGCCGACTTTAAGCTAACTGAGATTTGTTATAGCACTTGTATATCATTGCTCTTTTGTTGATTTTGATTGCTTCCATAGTCCTCATTTGTTAGTCGCTTTGGATAAAAGCATCTGCTAAATGACTAAATGTAAATGTAAAACACAAAATGTAAATAATTATATATTTATTAAAAACACATTATTTGAACGCTTTTATTCTCGTTTATTGAAAACATGTTTTGCTATTTGTTAAAAACATAATTTAAATAAATATATTGAAACTCAATTACTTTCATTATACTGATATTTTTCAGTTCATTTTGATGGATTGACATTTTCTATAGTCAACATATTGTGTTGATTACAGAAAATGCAATAAATGAGACCAAAACTTTGGGCAAAACAGATTAAAATAAAATATAATTAACAGGTAAGAACAATTACAAAATATTAAATTTTACACATTAATAAACATATTATATTCTACACCGTTCAAAGGTTTGGAGTCATTAAGATTGTTTTTTAAATAAATTAATGTTTATTCAGAAATTAATATTTTTATTTAATTTTTAATTGACATTAAAGACTTATAATATTAAAAAAAGTTCTGTTCTTTTGAACTTTCTATTCAACGGAGATTCCTCAAAAAAAAAATGCATGACTAGAATATGAAGCAGCACAACTGTTTTCAGCATTGATAATAATAATAATAATGTTGTTTAAGAAGCAGCAAATCAGCATATTAGAATGATTTCTGAAGATCATGTGACACTGAAGACTGGAGTAATGATGCTGAAAATTCAGCTTTGATCACAGAAATAAATTATATTTTAAAATATAGAAAACAGTTATTGTACTAATATTTCACAATATTACTGTTTTTATTGTATTTTTAATCAAATAAATGCAGCCTTGGTGAGCAGAAGAGCCTTAAAAATCTTTTTTTTTTTTTTTAAATCTTACCCCAAACTTCTGAACAGTAGAGTTTTATGTATGCACGTAAAATTAAAATAATATATAAAATAATAAAAATTCCTTTCACCGAGTCATCCCAGACTCACCCGTCACTCTCGGAGGTGTAGACCACTGCTGCTCTACGGGACGGCTCCAGACCCAGCTCATAGTGAGCAGTTTCCAGATTCCTCTCAAACGTGTCCACACTGCCGATGTTAAACCACACGTAGCTCTGAAGGCACACAACATATCAGTGCCACTCCACAAAAACATGAGCTACTGTGCAACACATGATTCTAACTCACTCCTTCAGAGCTGTCAGCCCCGGGGACCAGGATGACCCTCACAAACTGTTTGTTCACCACCTCTAACCGCTCAACCTGTGCGGAAAAATGGCTGTTTCAGTGCGAAAAATGACACAATGGCACTTCACTGTGTGCCGTGATCCTTGAAGACCTTTGAAATGTGTTCATTATCGAGAAAAAGACACACAACACTGCCAACATTCTTCACACATCTTTAGGTTATTGAGAAGCTATGTTCACCATAAACCACAGACATTGTTCTCACCAGTCCTCTGTCCAGGTAGCGATGGACAAAATCCTTCCAGGTAATCTCTCGGCCTGGATCTCTGAGGTAGAGGTACAGCAGGACGGACGCAACGCCTCCCATTGTGATCAAAACATAGCGGAAATCCTTATCGTCCCACGGTACGTCTCCCTGAGTGACATGTTAAAAACACACATGCTTCAATCTTACTGCAATAATGCTAAGAAAAAAATTACAATCCTACGAAGATAATGCAGTTTGTTACAGGAAACTGAAAAGTAGGTTTAAATGTAATGAAAATAGTGTCACAATTGAATGATCCTAAAACCATTTCTTTAGATGCTGGGGTAAAACATGAATGCTGTTTCAGTGTTGTTTACCTGTAATAGTCGACTCTTCCAGTCTTTCCTTCCTCCTCCTCCTCCTCCTCCTCCTGGCCGAAGCTCTGGTCTGCTTGCTTTACCATCTGAGAGTTTTATGACAGTCTATAAATTATGATTCAAGTGAAAACAAATACTGTCACACGTCTGGTGATGCCTTACCTTTAGGTGCGTCTGTGGAATAAAACAAGAGCGGGAATGTGTATCGATTCCCTGCGGATGATCCTGGTTTAAGGCGGTTCAGGGCTAAAAACTGAGGAAGAAGGAAAGGGGTTATGAGTCATAACATATAGCTAGAGCAGTTCAAGCTTACTCATCATGACACAGTTATTAGTTACATCACAACAAAGATGTGTTACATCACAACAAACACATGTCAGTCATGTATACATGACTGATGTATAACACAAGTATATATATATATATATATACTGTATATTTATATGCATATATACACACACACATACGTTTATACATACACAAATTTACTCATACATAAGACAAAACAGACCAACACCATATCACATACTTTTTAAAGTGAAAACATCAGATATAATAAATCAGTGTGAGTGTGCTGGAATATAAACACATGTCCTCTCTCTCTCTCACCCGTGGTCGAGCAGCGGTGAGTCTCCCAGCAGCTGCAGGGTTAAAGCGCAGTAAAGCTCTGGATCCGGAGCGCACCGCGGAGAGCAGCCCAGCCATGAGCACCACACTTCAGCCCGAATCCCTCACGACAGTCTCTCGGAGCCGATCTCCATGAGTTGAGTAACCGCTGCGCTGAATGACATTTCCACCAACATGACCCCACAGGCCGCCTGCGTGACGCCTGATAAGATTTCCAATGTGTTGCTTTCGTTTTGAAAATTACTTTTGTGGGGAAATAGGTCATTTTATTTATTAAATACGTTTTTGAGGTTGTTATTATTTTTAGTAATATATAAATATATCCATCAACAAAATGTAATATAGCTTTGAACAGGCAGTTAAAAGGCGACTTTGGGTCCTTGTATGCCTGCAGTGCATTGCGTGGGGGCGTGACTTTTTCCAAGCGCAAACCCCGCCCCGCAACCGATTCTAACGATTTCATTGGTTGTGTAAATCATGTGTAAACCGTCTCTTCCTCCAGGGGGCGCTGACCCGCTTCTCCATTGAGTCCCATTCAAACACAAGGACGGGTTTGTTTTACAGCAGGTGCTTGTACATTCAGAGGTGTGTGACAGCAGATGATTATTAGTTAAAGATAGATAAAAAATATCTATAAAATGATGAAACAATACACTGAACACAAACAGGTACAACACCAAACATGTTTTCTTAGCTTTAGTCGAGGCCGCAGATAATACAAGACACAAAAGACAGACATTTTTGTAGTTTAAAACAGACAAACTGTCCTCAGATAATCTGATGAAACTGAAATGAGAAGATGCTAACCTCATTTCCTCCAAACTGCTTTTAAAACACTGGAATAAAGCAAATATAAATATATAAAAGTCTATGTGCTTTATCTCAATGTTTGACACAAAACCATATCAAAATGTATTATATTTTCTATAGATTATATAGATAAAAATAGTGACTAATCTCAAAATGCAGATACATTTTGTTAGTTTATTAGTTTATTAAGCACGTTGTTAGTTTCTGCAGTAGGGGGCGTCTATTTAACATGTGATATGTTTATGTTTGATTGCAGTATGTGGTTTTACAGCGGAAGGCTTGTTGATTGTGAAGTTATATCTTGATAGTGATGGTTTTTTCTTCACACATTACATTAAATTTCAGCTCAAGCTATGCTACAGTTTTAATTTAAAATTGGCTACAAAAACAACTATTGTTGAGGTAATCTGGGGGGTATTCCAGAAAGCGGGGGGTATTCCAAAAAGCAGGTTATGTGACATACCCGGGTATGTTTGAGGATAAGCAGCGGATAACCTCAGCTTTCGGTTCCAAAATCGGACGTTACTTTCAGGGTATGTAAGTAACTATAGCAACTTGCTCTCTGAAGATAACCTAAATATTATATATTAGTACAATACAGTTATGTAATATAGCCTACTATATATATATATATAGTTGTATGATATGTTAATTATAAAGCGTTAATATAAATAAGGTAATATTATTCTAATATGATATTGTTATATTTATTTTAAATCTAGATTAATGTGTGTCTGTCTGTCTGTGTGTGTGTGTGTCTGTCTGTGTGTGTGTGTGTGTGTGTGTCTGTCTGTGTCTGTGTGTGCATGGCCATAGCCAGCAATGAGGTCACAGAGGTCCAGACCGATGTCAATTTTTCAAATTTTTTAAAACATTGTTTATGAACATCTACATGTCTGTCTCTTTTAAAGGTTATATGAAGTGTAGGCCTATATGTTTAATTTTTTAGGTGTGAGTATAGCACAGTTCTTAACACCTTACACCAGACCTTACTATTTTTCAAACCCTGGTTACAGCCATGTGTGTGTGTATAAAAGTAAATGTGATTTACAAAGGATTGACTTTGAAAATAAAATAACTTATTTACAAGTACTTAGAACTATGCTTAAAACTTAGTTTAATTTGTTGTTAGCTTTCATTTCAAATCTTACTTGTCGACTCTTTTGTCACCTGTTGTAGTCTCTTCTTTTTGAAGATAGTGACATGCCTGCTGCAGAAGTCTTGTAGAGATGTTATTTCACACTTTCTGCTTACATCAAGTCCTAGCGCTTCTTTCTTAACTGACTGTGTGAATCTTCGCTGCCAGGAATTCCAAATTCCATGATGCCATAATGGTTGACGCACCACAGGCCCCGCCCACTGGGCCTGTGGTGAACCCATTATAATTACTGATGCTGTCTAAACTGGACACCTTATACAGATGCGCGTTCAGTCTCTGACATAGCCTACTCCAGCGCTTGAGCCTGTCGACAACAGGATAAATGGAAGAGCAAATGAACTATAGCTTTGACGCGTCCAGTTTAAACAGCTCATTTGTGTCTGATTGATTTCTGAAGAATCATGTGACAGGGAATACTGGAGTAATGATGCTGAAAATTCAGCTTTGCATCACAGCAATAAATTACATTTTCAAATAGATCACGATAGTTATTTTAAATTGTAATGTTATTTCACAATATTCGTGTTTTTACTGTATTTTTAAGCACATAAATGCAGCCTTGGTGTGCAGAATAGACTTCATTAAAACATTTAAAAATCGTAGCAACTGAAGTAAACTTAAAATTTCTTGTCTAAAAGTGTCATAGCAATTTTTAAAATGTGTTTTACTTGAAATGAGTAAAAATTCCTAGCAGTTTAGGAAAATCCACGAGACATAAATCTTTTATTGCTGGCCAGTGTTATTTATCCTCTGTATTCTTCATTGTTGTTCTTTCAATCTGTTTGTGATCTTAGGTAGATGTTCTTGTGTCCTGCAGGCTGAATCCAGGATCTGATATCTGATTGCTCTGACCTGAACAAACGCCCTCAGGCTCAGCCACACACATGAAATATATGGTACTGTTTTAATGTATGATGCAATCAGGAACACTTTTAAACATCAAACGTTTCAAACTGTTGAAATAAGTTTGTTTGAACTTTAATACTTTGTACTATCAGAATGTTTCAATAGAACCACGACGAATTATTCAGCTATTTCTATACTTTTATACATCCAAGGTAGATTTTCTTAAGTAGTAATAGAAAATGAGGTCTAAGACTCAGTAAACAATTAAATCCTTGTTAATGTCTGGGGCAAGATAAAGTTACTCCACAGATTAATTTACAGAATCAAAAGGTCTTGTGAGGAAATCAGCACTTTCTAATAAAATAGCAATGTATTATGTATTTCAGCTCTGTATAACG
The DNA here is from genome assembly GCF_001515625.1 of Sinocyclocheilus rhinocerous. NCBI lineage: Eukaryota > Metazoa > Chordata > Actinopteri > Cypriniformes > Cyprinidae > Sinocyclocheilus > Sinocyclocheilus rhinocerous. Next base: position 266,639 of record NW_015659563.1, on the reverse strand, counting down.
AAGACAGCAAAGCAGTGGACATCGACTTGACTTGTTTTTAGGTCGTCTTGGCTCTTTGGGTCAGAACATCACAGTCTGTTTATCAGGGTTTATACCTTAATGGTGATCACATGACCAGCTGTGACATGATTCTAGTTACTACTACTACTAATAATAATAATAAAAAAAAAAAACATTCATTTTCATATCTTGAACAATTTATTGTACTTCAACGACTGAAAATCATCCAACTTTAAGTTGACAAACCATGAAACTGTATTCTTATCACTTAATTGCTTCATAAAGAACATGCAAAATTATATTCGTTACACAAAGTGTAGTAATTTATGAAATCACACACACAAAAAAAAACTTAAATATTCATATGAAAGAACGCAAACAAAAACACTTTGCACTATATGCACTGCAATCAATCAGCGCTTTCACAACAAGGTTGACATTCACAAAACTAGACATTTTGTTAACAAAACTAGTTTAACTTAAGAAAGCCATTCAAAAGACATGGCATAACACCAACACAAATACTAAAAAAAATTATTATTATTATTATTATTATTATTATTATTAGGGGCCAAGCCCAGAATGGGCTGTAGCCCCCACTGTATCTGTACGTTTTCTTCTTCTTCTTCTTCTTCTTCCCAATGGGGGTCTATGGCAGCCCTATGAACGGAACAGGAAAATGATGAAAATTGGCACACTTGTTGTGATGGTCATGAATAATGATCTGACCAACTCTGGGGTCTCTAGAACCAACTCTATAGCGCCACCACTAGTTCAAAAATTCAACATTGAAATGGCAATAACTCCTGAACCCCTTATTCTAGAAAAATTAAACTTAGTACACCTGACTACTCTCTTCATGCGGATCACATGCAATAGCATACATGAAGACTCCACCCATTACAGTAGCGGCCATTTTGAAAAGTGGTATACCGTCTTTTCACTACTACTCCTTCAAAATTGATCCAATTCTTCCCAAAATTGGCTCAGATGATCTTTGGACTGAGCTGCACAGACATGACTTAACCGATTTTTATTTATTTATCTTTGTTCAAAAGTTATGATGTTATGAACTTTACGTTGACCCAAAATTGGTTTAGAGGCTGTATCTCGGCCAAACTTTGATCAATTGAAACAAAACTTGGTATACTTCATCAACACCATGATCTAAGGGTCCATGCCAAAGTTGGGAACAGCACCACCTATGGATCGTGAGATACCAAAAATGCTAATTTTTGCTTATAACTTTTGAACAGTTAGTTAGAACTTCGTTCTTCGTGTCTCTGGATTCCTTGTGTCATGCCGAATCTGTGGATGTCAATTTTGCCAGGATCGGATGAACCACGTGTCCGCCATTTTGAAATTTGTCATAAATTGCTATATCTTTTGAACTATTTGACATCTCTGCAAAACAATTTGGTAGGGATCATCAACACCATGTCCTGAAGGTACCTCAGAAGTTTGAAGCCAGTGCCACCTTGTGTTCCAGAGATAGAACGATTAGTGCAAAAACACATAACTTTTGAAAATGTTGGTTTTAATATCATTTCGTTCCCTGGGTTATGCTGATTCTGATGATGTCTCATTTTTCATGAATGTGCCTGTCAGCCATATTGAAGTAAATGAAAAACAGTTTTTTTTTCGCTACTCCTCCTAAAAAATTGGTCTAATTTTGTCCAAAATCTGATCATATGATCTTTGGATCGAGCCGCACAGAAATGACTGAACAGATTTTTGATAATTGCTTCCGTTCCCCCAAAAAAATACCTCTCAAAATTTGTGTCTGTGTTTGTTGACTTATGCTAGTTAGTTTAGCATGCTAATTGGTTAGCATGCTAACAGGTTGCCATTCTGTCTAATGTGACTTCAACTATCAGGTTAACCGTAAGCTATGTTAGCATTAATTTTGCTTAGCATGCTAATCTGGCTAAAATGCTAAGCCATGATTTTGTGAGCTCACACCTAAGCTTCTCTTCTGCAGCCTGTTAAACATGAGTCAACTGAGTGGCACACTTTGCTAAGCCACTGGCCCCGAACCTTTCAGGTCGTGGGTTCGAATCCAGGTTGGCACATGCCCAGACCGCAAGAGGTACTGTGGCCAGAAGTGGTGCGAACGTTGCTTCTGTTCCAGACGTTGGATCTTCCATGCGTGTTCATCTTGAATCAGAAATGCATTTTTGTTCGTTCTCATCTGAACTTCTGTTCAATTTTACACCTTTGTACTTCTGAACCTATCTGTTTTCCTAATGTACATTCTATTTCTGCTGTTTTTGTTCTTCCTGCTCTGCGCTACACCCCTTCAGGGGCTTGGCCCCATAATCGCTGCTTGCAGCTATATTTATTATTATTGGTAATTGGACAATAAAATAGATCTGTTTTTAAATTAAAGAATGTACTGTACAAGAGTTGTGTATTTGGGATCCGTCCTCTTCAGTCACTGTCGCACTCAGAGCTGACATAACAGCCCTCCTCTCCCACCTCAGCCAGGAACAAGTGCCCTGATCCAAAACAACAATCATGTGATTATACACAGCATTTAAATGACAGAAAAGATGCAGTTTTAACTCCATTAAAAGAAATTTTTTTAAATGAAGTCTTCCCCTACACAGTAACTCTCCAATGTTTTCCTTCATATGCCCTTATATGCTTAACCTGTTGACTATTGGTCATTTTTGACAGATTTTTTTTATTTTTTATTATTATTTAATTGTTTTCTAAATCTGAGTGGTCCAAACTTGATGACTTATTTAAATATGCAATCTGAACAAACAAAAAACTGGTCATACATAAGTCGTCACACCTCTTTGGCTGTTCTTGGTCAAAACTGACCAACCTTAGGAAATAAATGAGGAAGACCCTAACAAAGGGAGTAAAGGGAGGGGTAAATAAGATCTAAATAACCTAAAACCCCACAAAAGTGCATAATTTTAATTGTTACTACTTGAGGAAATTATGGTTTAAAATGACAAATTACACTCTTAGTATCCCCAATCAAACATCATCTCAGAAAGGTTTAATCAATATTAATTCCTCACCGTTTACTGAAGAAACACGAGTCTCCTCAATGCAGTCAAATTCATAGCTGACAAATGGGCTCTGTGGATTAACAGACATGACAAAAACATTAATCATAAATCAAATTATATTCAACATAATACAGCACAATTAATGTATTAAACACTTTCTCTGGTCTAATGAATTGTCACATCTGAATAAGATATAGACGGTGCCTTGTGTTTGAGGAGTGATCTCCAGTCCCGCTTTTCCTTTTTCTTCAGCTTCATCACCGGCTCATTGCATCTCATTTCCCATGAGGACTCCTCTGCGATGATGTCACCGGACAGCTCAAGCTTTGCATAGTAATGCCGGTCATACACGTACCCACTGAGATTAAAATGCATGAAAAATTCCCATAAAATATATGTGTAAAACACCATACATCAATGCACATGTTCTTTGCCGTCCTGTCATATTAAGAAAATACAGCCTTTAAACTGCCCATACATTTCTTTCTAGCATGAAATGGTAATGTTAATAAACGACTGAACAAACAGATGCTTTATGATCATGTGACCTGTAAATGGCCGTGTCTGAGTGGAATTCGCACTTCTGCATCGCTGGATTGATGAGCTTTATGTAGATCGTGACCAACTCACCCCTCTGGAACCATTTGATCTGTGGGTGAAAACTACACGGGAAACACTTGGTATTACTATCAGATATGAACAATAATCAGAACACCTTTACGCGTGGTAATGCTGAATGTGAACATAGGCGGCATTTACACTGCAAGTCTTAATGCACAGATCCGATCTTTTGACCCGTCTGCTTACATTCACTTTAGACACGACCGGTATCCGGTATCTGTGTTTACATAATTCCCGCCCAAAATGAAAGTGATTGCTTTACTACGCACATGGTAGACCCTCCGGTTTTGAATGGCCGTGCTATAAAAATGATTTATATAATTCACGTCAAGTGGCCATTATTATTTGCCAGCATGGACAACAGCTGTCATGGATGTTTTACAGCACAAAATCTGACTGAACAGATAAATAACGGAAAGATGATATTTATTGAAAAGAATTCGAATGAATTAACGACAGAGAGAGAAAGAGCTAGCGAGTGTGACGCTTGCGAAAAAGTGAAAGTTATCACGTCATTGCTAAGAAACATAATTTAGCTTTTAGTAGCGAAGCTGTTCTATTTATAAAATTCATGGGGCAGCTCCTGAATGTGCAATTTCTTACCTATATAAAGTTTCCATTTCAATAAAATGCGAGCGCATGCACGTCTGGCAAACGTGTCGCCCAAAAACCTTGCCTGTGTAAATGCAGCCATAGTTTCTTAAATATTTATAACTCACCTGGTAGGCTGGAATGAGAAAGGGGCTGGATTGTGGAAATTCTGTGGTTCATTGACTGTCTGCAATTTGTTGATGTTCAGGGCTTCATCTTTGTCTACATAATCAATGTGGGCAAAAACCAAGTGTTACTATAAATGGGAATAAACAGACTAGTTCACTTCAAACTATTCCTTACAAGTGAATAAACATGCCTGTTTCAGAGCTGGTAGGTCTGGTCTGGTTCAGAGATGAGAATCCATTCAGATCAGGGCTAAAAAGAAAAACAATGAGAAAGTCAGTTACTACACACAGTACTATTATGCCAAGAGTATGTGTGTAATAGTAAGACATTTAAGATTAAAAAAAGTAATTCTAAAATACAAGCAGGTGATATTTTTTGAATACGTCAGTTAAACATGTACTAACCTCATGATATTCATGCTTCCCTCTGAAGAATCATCATCATCACTGTCCTTCAGGTCTCCATTGCACAGGACAGCACTGTTGTTCTGGGGGCTGATGGGAGTCTGGCTGAAGTCCATGGCATTATGACTGCTGACTAAATCCTTCATTCTACTGGTGAGAACATCTACTGTAACCTCAACTCTCTGCTGTGAGGATGACGAAGGGCTCTCAAACCTGTCAAAAAAAAAAAAGAATGTGTGTATAAATATATATATCTGGGGTGCTCCGATCAGGATTTTTGAGGCCGATCACAGATCACAGAAATCAGCATCTGCCGATACGATCACCGATACCGATCTTTTTAAAGCCTTCTTTTTATCATGTAGAATTATTTATAGTGATGATCCAATCAAGATTTTTAGACATTTATTCAGGGCCTGAATTTCATTTTTGAAAATGAATCCCTCTCTTAGGTGACTCTTGTGAGAGGATTTTTTTTTTTTTCATTTTAGGGGTGGAGGGGGGCATTTTTTAGACATTTTTCAAAAATATATATTTATCTCACCTAAATGTTTGATCATGCACTGTATTTTTGTTTTTACAATCGTGTAATTGTTGCACAATAGCTTACACAGCGCAAGCCTGATTTTGTGAGCTGTACGCGAGGTTCACACATACTCCGTTTGCAGTGCGTATGTAGTCCATGAGTGGTACAGAAGCAGCACGGACTGTGCTTTCACACAAGAGTCTGCTCCTGATCCGTGGCTGTTTACCACAAACACATTTATCCATTATTTTAAATCTTTTAAATCCAAACATTGTTACTTAAAAGGCTTTTTCAATATTGTGATTGTTTTTTTACACAGTACAGTAATACAATCTTTCATAGACTGCCTTTTCTTTTGCATTTAAATCTTTATTACAAGCAATCTTGCGGTTCATAAAGAACTTTAATTATAACTTTAAAATTATTGCCTTATCTAAGTGCACTCTTTTCCTTTAAACCTAGCCAAAAAGCCATAGCCTATGTGTTGACTGTGAAACACAGTAGACTTTAATTATATGCATTTATGGTGTAATTACTACATTTTTGTGTCAATGCATGCTCATATTAACCGCAAACAATGCGCTGTTACTTTAATTCAGCGCTTGCAGCGCAGCAAAAATAGACTCTGTGCAGAAACGATCTCTGCACTGCTGCAGACGCACCGCTCCTAAACGCACTGCCAGACCGCAACCATGTGTGCAGTGTGAACGCTTTAATCCGTTAACATGAGCGCGGAAAAAATACGCACCACATACGCACTGCAAACAAAGTAATGTGAACCTGGCGTTGTGTGCGCGCTGCGAGTGTGCATGAGTGCACGGTCTCCAGGAAAGCACGTGAGCGTTGAATGGTTTAAACACTGACAAGAATTAAAAAGAAAAAAAATGCAATTTATAAATTTTAGTGATGATGCGACACTGCCTCGATAGTGCAAGTGAGAATTCGTGTATCAACTGTGCAGCGTGCAGCTCACTTATAGTGCAGACGCGATGTGATTTGAATCCATTTGCATTTTGAGAGAAAGAGAGCGCGCGCGGTGATTCACTCACGCTGTTTGTGAAATTATGTCTCACAGAAACTTTTTCAAATTACTTTATAAGTTATTTAATGAAGAAATATGAATTGTACCTCACCTAAAGCATTATAATTATTTCACCCGTACCGGACAGACTGAGACGGTGCCGCTGCATGTCGAGCCAAACCTCTCACGGCAGACACATCATAAGCTTCAGATCGTTTTTTTGAGATCGGCCTTTTTAGAGACCGCCCAATCATCCCAATGCGATTATCGGCTGATAGTGATCGGTAGCCGATCAATCGGAGCACCCCTAATATATATATATATATATATATAGATAGATAGATAGATAAAAACACTGGAAAATTCATTTTTACTCTGAAGTTATTTTTAGAGAAATATATTTCAATACTACTGTAAAAAAACAACAACTGAGTAATAAAATCACATTTTACTGAAGAATTACAATACTTCTATTAGACTCCTAGTAGACTCCATTCTCCGAAGAATACTAATACTAAGTTGGCATCCTGAATGGCCGCTTCATTAAGTGTGATTCAGGAGCCTGAGATCGAGGATAGGCCTGAGCCCACCATCTTTCTTTGGTACATGGAAATAACTGCTGTAAAAGCCTAACTCGCTGTTCTCTGGCGGGACCGTTTTGATGGCTCCCTTCACCAAGAGACACTGCACTTCGGAGGGAGAACATGAGCATTGTTGTCCTGAACCAAGGAAGGCAAATGCGAGACTTCTTCGAAGGAGGTCAGGCGTCAGCTGGAATAAGCCCTCTTCTCTCTTGACAGATCAAGACGGTTTCTGCGGCTCAGGGTACAATGTCGCTTTGGGGCGGGAGCCCTGGCACTTGGCTAAGGGGTAGTGCTTTGTAGGCAATGGGCCAGGTCAGTTGCACTGCACAACTCCCTAAAAGTCACTGGATCTGAGCCGGACTCGTCCATGGCTTGGAGGAGCTTGGCCTGGAAAACTTGGAGGACCACCATAGTGTGAAGTAGAGACCTGCACTCCCGCGGAACCCAACGCAACAGTGCGGCGCGGGACAACACTTGATGGGCAAGTGCGTGTGTGGGCGGGTAGAGACACGTGTGTGTGTGTGTGTGTGTGGGATGTGGGAGAATAAAATGATTTGCGGGACTTATATAAATTGCTATTTATCTATATGTCGTGGGTGGGAGCGGGACAAGATAAAATATTTTGGTAGGAGCAGGCGGGATAGAATCCTACAGGAGCGGGCGGGAGCAGGACTGAAAAATCTCTCCCGCACAGGTCTCTAGTGTGAAGCGCTGAGCCTTCAAGTGGAGGGAGCTTCTCGTAGCCCCTTTGCTCGGCACAATTAACAGAGGTGAGGGTGGCAGAGGCAGAAGAGTGGATGCGGGCTGAGTAGGGGGCACCCCATGAATTGGTGAGTTCGTCATGAACTTCTGGAAAGAAAGGTGCAAGTCTCTGATGGGGGGCTTGTTGGCGGAGCCCTGGCAGATACCATTTACCCAGGCGGCTGCGGGCGGGCTCTTCTGGGGCCGACCACTCCAAGCCGAGCTCTTTAACAGCCTTTGTGAGGATGCGGATGAGCTCTTTATCCACACTGGGCCGTACACCACGAAGATTTTTTGGGCGGAAGGGAGATGGGAGGAGCGGGACCGCCTTCTTTGAAGAAAGCGATCCGCGAGCGTAGCAAGGCGAGACTCGCAATGAGAGCAGACCATCTCCACGAGTGCTGCCTCAGCGTCAGGCATTCATGGCGTGGCATTTTGGAACAAACGCAGACGAAATTTGCTTGATAAGCGGAAATTTACTCTGGATTGCTCTGGACAGGGGAGAAGCTGCACAAACGTTAACAAATCAGGCTTCAGTTTTCGGAAGAAGAGTTTCCACCCCAAGCGTAATTCAATGAAATGTGAGAGCAATGTTTCGAAAGGAAAATATATTTCTATTTTTTCTATTGTGAAATGTGACCACAATATTTTATCAAGGAATGATTCACCGAGGAAGGCCGAGTGCAGAAACGTTTGATCCATATGTGCTTTTTGTATAATAAAAAAATCTACAAATCATCATAAAATACACAAGTGAGTTCGGATCCTGCATTTGAAGTCATTATGATTTTCATTGACCTGCACACCCAGGTATTATTTTGAGTGCAGTGATTTCACATCTTTTTGATTAAAAAAAACAATAGCAGTGAAAAACAACAACAATGAAAAAAGTCTTAATGTACCTAAAAATAGGTTTGATTTTCTTGACACAAAATCTATAGTTCTATTCCTTTCTATTGTAAAATATGACCTCAACATTTCATCCTGGATTCAACCCTGAAAGGTCCCCTGAAATGCTTAGAAACACGCAGCGTTACTCTATGGGTTGACGTCATTTTAACTGAAACAGGAAGACAGGGCGGGACATATCAAGCAGCCCGCCTTTTTTTAAAATAGCCAATAGCGTTCGTTTATATCACAGCACGTCAAAAAAATCGTTGAGCCGTTTTAGCTGAAGTGACGAACTGCAAGCTTTGAATGCTTATATCTTCTAAATGCGAATTTTGTCACTGTTTTGGAGCACACTACCTTATAGATAACCTTAAGACTAACATATTGATACTAACACCCAAAAAACTTTAATTTTGATTTCATGGGGACTTTAAGATAAAGCATTAAAACATTAGACTGATCTGAATATTAGTAATAAACCTGTCATCTGTCAAGTGCTGGAGTGTGTTTGCATTCTCGTCTCCCTGGAAAACTCTCTTCAGCAGGTCCACATGCTGAGGATTATTGACACCAAACCCAGAGGCCAAGATCTCAGCATGGACGTTATACTCATTAATGTAGGTCTTCAGACCAGGAACACGTGTCATGCGCACCTGTGCGAGGAGAACAAATGCAGAAAAGAGCACCAGAATGTCTTCAGACTGGACCAGCAAAACCTTGTAAGGCCTGTGATGCAAACATGTTGAACACCTACCATAGGATCAACCCAGACAGTATTTCCCACACTCATCACAACCCTGGCCTGATGCAGCTTCCCTTTGATCTTCTGACTGATGGCTCTGGTCACCTGAAAACAGACATTTTTCTTTTCTAAAACAGCCGTTTATGTACAAACTGAAGAAATGTTTTCTTTCAGAAGGACTACTGAGACCTTCGGGTTCCAGTCCACCTCTCCGTCGACGGGCTGCGCTCTGCACAGGATGATCTCCACAGCCTGGCCGGGCAAATCCTGGAACTGAGGAGGAAGTTGGAGAAGCTGGTGTGACTTCACTTCCTGTGTGCGGCCCTCATCTATGAAGCAGGCAGTGACGCTGCTGAACAGCTGCTCTCCTTTTTCCGGCACCTCCATCACACGCACCCTAGAACCAATCCAACAATTATTTCCCATCAACTTAATTTTTATTTGGGCTTATAAATATGAACATAGTTTGTTACTCAGACTCAGGCAGTGCGCTGCATGAGACAAAAAAGTAGCCAAAACCACAGCATATAGTCGCTCTTTAGTGTAGATGTACGTTGATTTAATCAGACGATGTCTCGATTATAAATCAGGGTTTAAGGAGTATAGTGAGAGTGACTCCTGGTTAACATGTAGTATTAATGGGTTGTGTTTAGTCACTATTAATACTTGTTTTATGTATGACGACAGAAAATATGTAAATGGGAACAGCTTTATTGGGCATTCAGTTGTATTACAGTATGTGACAGTTCAGAGAGAAGAACAGACCTGAAGTGCTAAAACTTGGCTGAACGTAAACACGACGCAATGACATATTAATATGTGACGTCACCTGCCGCCACAAGTCTCACAAAGTCCTGTGGGAAACACTGGAAATCATTCTAATATGCTGATTTGCTCTTCAAGAAACATTTATTATTATCAATGTTGAAAATATTTGTGCTGCTTAATATTTTTGTGCAAAACATGATAATTTTTTCAGCATTTGATTAATAAAAATGCTCAAAAGAACAGCATTTATTAGAAATAGAAAACCATTGTACATCATAAAAGTCTTTCCCATAATTTTTGATCAATTTAATGCATTCAAGTGTTCTTTACATGGAAAAAAAAAAAAACCCTTTCCAAACATTTGAAAGGTACTGCATGCTAAATTATAAACTAAAGGTTTCCCTAATGATGTGTACGTAAAGTGTCCCACTAGAGGGCGTCTATGTCATTACCGGTTATAGATGTTCTCCTCTTGAATGGCATAAAGTTCTCCCTTCAGCACTTCGACAGCACAGCGTCTCTCACTAGCGTAGTGTGCGTTCATTTCAGCAGCGAGTGTCTCGTAACAATCGTCTTTCTGGCTCACGATACGGCCTGAGTACACATTCGCTGACTTTATGCACAGCGGCAAAACCTTTTGAAAGTCAAAAGAAACATTTAGTCAACCACTAGCAGAAGGGAAACTGAGACATAATCAAAAGGTCCAGAATTAATATTTAGTGCTATTGAAAAATATGACGATCTCAAAACATAAGAACCAATTTAAAAAAAATTTTGTGGCATTAAAAACCATTAACTAATTAAATAATTAATTACTTTACATTTTAATCATTAAAATGGATGTCGAATCAATCGAATTCATAAAACATTCAATAGGGCCTTATGAAATCTGTTTCATCTTTTAAAATCTATTGTCTTTCCTTTTTATTACGAGTTTTGTGATTTAATACAAATGTATCAAACTATGGTAATCAAATTAATTAAAAAATCATTTAATCAGTTCCTTTACTTTATTCTAGACAAATAAAGTGATATATAACAGAGGTTTACCGTATAAATTAAAACATGTATGAAAAATGTGTGATACAGATTCTGTGATATTCACATTTAATGCGACTGCGTATTTAAAGGGGTCATATGATGTTGCTAAAAAGAACATTATTTGGTGTATTTGGTGTAATGAAATGTGTTTATGCGGTTTAAGGTTAAAAAAACACATTATTTTCCACATACTGTACATTATTGTTTCTCCTCTATGCCCCGCCTTTCTGAAACGCGTCGATTTTTACGGAGTCACGTAGATAATCCGTCAAGATCCTCTCCCAATAAAGACGCAACTTTGCATGAGTTAAATAATACAGCCATGAATGAGCGCATGTTGGAAATAAAAGCGCTGAATTTAATTCTCTCTCTGTTGTATACTTGCTCATCATTAGTCTCGTGAAGCCGCTTTTATATTGCCGTTCACTCACCAGGTTGATGCTCAGGAAATGCCCCAGCACGGCCACCGCATGTAACTTTTAAAAAGATTCACTTGTTTAAAACACCCTAAATTGTATTAACATTTACTATATAACCATTATTTCGCTAATAAACATCTAAATAAATACAACTCTATGGAAATTAATTATTTATTATCTCCGCGAGCGATCGCAGTTTGAGTATAGTTCTGTGTAAATGCATAGATAAACTGCGCTGTCAGCAGGCATTTCATAATCTAGAAGGACAAAAACATTATTAATAATTCTGATATAACATTCCAGTTGAGAAATGCAATAAAATACGATGTTTTGTTTGTTATATTCCAATATTCCAGAGAATATTATTCAGTGAATTAACAATATCCAGTGAATTATTCTTCACTCTTTAGCCTATTAAACAGCTTATAAACCTACTAAAACTGTAGTTTAAAATGAAGTTGATATGACTCCTGTCCTTTATTTATTTTCTCCATTTGAAAACATTAGACATTCTACATTTATTTTGCTTATTGTTAATATTAGTGTTGTTGCAGTTGATGCTTTTTATAAATAAAATGTTTTTTATTGTTGTAATATAAAGATTAAATTTAACATGAAAGACTGCTAATTTTCAACACTTTAAAAAAAAAAAGATGACTGAAAAGAGGAAAAACCAAAGTGAAGTATGTTCTTACTTCACTCAGTCATTTATTTACTTTATAACAGTAAATAAATATCGGTTCTGCATATCGGTTATCGGGCACATAAACACGCAAATAATTGGTATCGGTATCGGTTATAAAAAAAAAATCAATATTGGTCGATCACTAATTTGAACCAATCACACACAATTCTGTTGAGCTTAGGGATGCAATGGCCAAATCAGAAGCGTTCAGATGAGTCATCGTTCAAACTCATCAGTTTTGTTGAGTGCGCGCGCGTTTGCTGACTGAATTCCAGACTCTTGCAAATTCTCTCATCATAAACAACAAAGCGCAGATGTACGTACAGTGTAAGTAAGAGATTCATTTCACAGTGTATACAGCTTCAGTGATTATAACGATAGTTTTGTTTTTTTGAGAGTGCTTA
>NW_015659563.1:241434-252087 GCF_001515625.1 Sinocyclocheilus rhinocerous | reverse complement strand
AGTGACATAGACATGTGGGGGCGTGTTAGAACGAGGCGTTTTAGGTAGACGTGGTTGACTCTTAACTTTTATAAAGAATATTTCTTTGGATTTGAGACTTTAGTCTTTGCAACTTTACAGATCTTCTTTATGCACCAAGAGCTTGTAACACTCCAAAGAGAAAGGAAAACTTGAAATCGCATCATATGACCCCTTTAAATAAGCAGTTTTGTGGTTTTAAAAAAAGATAGCTCATATCGCAATTTGAATTTGATTAGTTGTACAGCCCTACTTTTGACAGACTGTATTAAGCCAAAACTTGCCAAATTCCTTGACATTTCACATTATACAATAGATTCCATTTTAATGATTAAATTCCACATCTCAGAAACCATAGAGACAAAAACCAAGTTATTTTAACTAACCATGATAGTCCCAGAGTCAGGGTGCTTTGGATGATCCAGGGATTTGTTGATCATGTGTCTATCCGGACAAACTGTGCTGTCTCTGGAAAGAGGTAGCGTACATTTTCAAGTTAGCAGCATATGTTCATAAATGATGTATTACTTTTTTACAATTTCTACTTGCATTCAACACTATTAATGCCTGGTGGAAGCAGAGACCTGCAGAAGCCGAAGCTCTTAAGGGAGGAGCAGAGGGGTCTGTCTGTCTTCTGCTCCTCTTTGGAAAAAAGATAGCTCATATCGCAATTTGAATTTGATTAGTTGTACAGCCCTACTTTTGACAGACTGTATTAAGCCAAAACTTGCCAAATTCCTTGACATTTCACATTATACAATAGATTCCATTTTAATGATTAAATTCCACATCTCAGAAACCATAGAGACAAAAACCAAGTTATTTTAACTAACCATGATAGTCCCAGAGTCAGGGTGCTTTGGATGATCCAGGGATTTGTTGATCATGTGTCTATCCGGACAAACTGTGCTGTCTCTGGAAAGAGGTAGCGTACATTTTCAAGTTAGCAGCATATGTTCATAAATGATGTATTACTTTTTTACAATTTCTACTTGCATTCAACACTATTAATGCCTGGTGGAAGCAGAGACCTGCAGAAGCCGAAGCTCTTAAGGGAGGAGCAGAGGGGTCTGTCTGTCTTCTGCTCCTCTTTGGCCTGCTGGACGCCCAGAGCAAACTGTAGCAGCTCAGGGGGCAGAAGAGCGCCGCTTCTCCTCAGGTACCGCAGGACGCCACACACATGACGGGCGTTCAGCTCCGACAGCAGCAACACGGACTGAGCTGCAGGAGAGGAGCTCTCTGCATGATCCTGTGCGTGACGTTACGAAGCAAAGCTTACAGCACACTCTCTTATATTTGAATCAGATTTACAAATGTCCCAAAAAAAATTGTACAGGACAAAAGAAATCAAAGCAGGTACCATATCTGAAAGGTTTCTGAAATGCTCTGACATGCAAAACAGGCGGCTGCCGAAGAGTTTAGGGGAGCTGGGAAACCCATAATGCACCACGCACGTGGCGTCCCGGATGCCGAGAGCCTTAAGGCAGTCATTGGTGGTAACTGAAGGAAGAATGAAAGTTCAGACAAGAAAGAACGCTCCCTAATATTAGCACATGGCCCCGTTTGGTTATGTTTTAGCAACCATTTCTTAACTTCTAGGAATGTCGTCTGTAGGTTTTTTTTGTGTAACCATGAATAAACCTTACATATTGAGCGATGAGTTGATATAGTAATTAACAGAGGTTAACACTAGAACTACCAGAATTCTATAACTACTAGAATGGCCATAGCGGTCATTCTGACCGTTCATACTAGACTGAACTGAATGCCATTTTTGTCATATCCTATATTTACATTCGAAGCTTCTTTTGAGGTTTTACAATGAAGCTTTGAATGTCTGTCGTCAATACGACATTTTTTGTAATATTTAATTATAAGAGCTACGTAGACCGCTCCCGAATGTGCGTGCCTCGCTTCATGTCCGCCGGCAAGCGGGAGAGCAAAAGAGCAGTGAAAATGTGGTATTTGAAAGTCTAAATGCCAACAAATATGAACTGAAGCAGAATATTTCTATAGATAAAACATTTTGTGAATTTCGGAAGTGATTACATACATCTTTTTTCAATACATTTTTACTTTTGCACTTTACAACGCTCTGGAGTTATTGGAAATGCTTGGATCACATGAATCGGAAACAATTCTATGCAGCCACCACTGGAATCGTGATCCATGAATAAATGGATCTGTTATGATAGTATAGGTAATAATAAACATCATCACTGTCGCTAAAAAAAAAACAAAATAAAACAAATTAACCTAATTAGTTTGTTTTATTTCACAATATCAGTCTTGTCGGGGCTAAAATTAGCCTATATACGCATTAGCTATAGCATTACACTAGCATAAAATAATAATAGCCATTATTATTATTGCTATTTTGTCATACCATTGAAGTAGGCTATTATTGATAACAGCCAGGCTAGTCTTCCAGCCTAACATACTTGGAACTGTGGCAGATTGAATGACAGCACTTGTTGAATTGGAAGTGTCCACCCAGCTTTTTTACGAAAGGGAATTTTACAATAGAATATAAAAACAACTAGAACAAAAGTTGCTAGGCAACAGTGAAGTGCATCTTCAACCACGGGAAAAAGTCGCAAAAGCAGAAATTATACGCCCTCTGTAATGCGAAAGGTCAATTTGACCGCTTTGGCCATTCAAGGTAGAAATACTCAGAACTCTTTTGCGTTTTGTCATTTTAATAAAATAACAATGTTATATAAAATATACACATATTTAGGAAAAGTCAGGGTATTATAGTTATATGGGTTTTATTTCAACAAAGTTATTACATTTCAAAATTTAAAAACGGTCGAAATTACTGCCTTGGTAGTTCTAGTGTTAAGAGAACATTAAAGGGGTCATATGATGCGATTTCATTTTTTCCTTTCTCTTTAGAGTGTTACAAGCTCTTGGTGCATAAAGAAGATCTGTAAAGTTGCAAAGACTAAAGTCTCAAATCCAAAGAGATATTCTTTATAAAAGTTAAGAGTTAGCCACACCTACCTAAAACGGCTCGTTCGAACACGCCCCCACATATCTACCTCACTATGTGGGAAGATTTGCATAACGCCGCCCAAATGTTCACGCAAAGAAAGAAGGCGTAACTTTTATTCTCACTGTAGTATTGTTGCCGCTGCCGCCATGTCCTGAAGACGCTGTGTGCTTCGTTGTGAAAGCGAAGCTACTTTGTTTGGTCTTCCAAAAGAGGACGATATCCGCTTCGTTATGCCTAGAGCTGATCTGTGCTGGTCGCTGAGGGAATACATCAACTTAGTGCTGTGGATCGCCAGCACATTTTATGGAGGACTGTTTACTGATCCTGGGAGAGTTACGTTAGACTAAAATGCCGGCAGTTCTGACTCACGTAAGTACGTTTTCTTTTATCATTTGCCACTGATGATTCAAACGTGAGTTTTGGGCAGTGTGGATTAACGTTAGCACTTGTTGTTTGTCATTTCTCTGATCACAAATGCAGACATGGTTTTATGTTTACGCGGCGCAATGCAACGCAACGCGTAAAAAGACAGTATAAGTCATTATAATCAGTAATTATGTCCCCACTGGATGCAACAAATGCCTCGTTTGTAATGGGTTTTAATGTTTATGTCTCGTCGCTCCGGCCGGACACGGCATCAACAGTATGGTGAGGGGCGTAACATTTCCGTCTCACGCTTGAGGTATTCGGCCAATCACAACGCACTGAATAGCTGGCCAATCACAGCACACCTCGCTTTTTCAGACCGATGAGCTTTGTAAAAATCGACGCGTTTCAAAAAGGCGGGGCATAGAGGAGAAACAATAATGTACAGTATGTGGAAAATAATGTGTTTTTTTAACTTTAAACCGCACAAACACATTTCATTACACCAAATACACAAAATAATGTTCTTTTTAGCAGCATCATATGACCCCTTTAAGGGAACATTCTCCAAATCTAAAGGGAACATTTTATTTACATACATAAACTTTTTTTTGGCTAACCAACAAAATGTCTGCTCTAGGTACCAAAAATTATTACCTGGAAAGAAAAACCAATAGCTTAAAAACAGAGACGCGTTAACACATTTAGTTTGACAGTTTGTCATATTACAGATACTTACCCAAAATGACTTGTGTTCCATGGACGATGTCTTTCCTCCACTGATCAATGACAAAGTCAAACTGATCCGTCACATCTTCATGAGCTTTCAGTGTGAACACGGCAGTGTTGACCACAGCCTGAATGACAGATGTGCATTACAGTAAAATCCATCAGAAGCGGGAGCCAATCAGCATTAAGACATCAGTGGTTCCAAATATTGCAAACATTCAGAATGCCAGGAAAAAATTGAGAACTTCTCATAAAATCATTCTGTAATGCTGAGCATGAAAGCTAAATTTAGATTTTCACCACCACACAGGCATGATTGCATATATTTAATCTGATTGGTGGATCATTACTCATCCTTCACTGTGATTGGTGGAATTCCGTACCTTATACACATGCTCGGTCTCCTCAGCAGAGTTGGTAATGATGAGGGTTTTCTGGGGTTTGGGCGGGTGGAAGTCCAGCGATCCGAGCAGAACGGAGATCTTATCGCAGTCCAGACACAACTGAACCCTCTGAATGTGAAACAGACTGGATGTCAGAACTCAAGGAGGGCGGTAGAGAAATAACTGAGTTTATGAAGACTGACCTGATGTACCCTGCCGTACAGAGCTGCCTCCTCCATCACGGTTATGATGATGGAGGGGTAAATCATGTGCTCTCTGACCAGAGCCTCTATCCCAGCGCTCCAGCGGCTGCCCACCGCGATGATCTGCCTGGGGCACGAGGACCTCTCCTCTCCAGAGACCACCTTCTGGAAGTGCTTCAGGATTACTGACATCTTCACAGAGAGGTAAAGAGCAAAAACTGGTCAGACAAATTTTGAGTATGTATCAACAGCTAAAAATGTGCTGTCCTCTTCTCTTGTCACCTGCTCAGGTGCTTGTGAATAAAGGACATCAGCCTCATCCAGCACCAGGTGACACAGTCTCAGGAACAGGAAGCACTGAGCATCCAGCAGCCTCATCATGGTAAACGGTGTTGTAACCAGCAACTGGCCTTTAATAACATCACAAAGGCAGACACAGCAACATTAAAGCTAGCTTTGGTTTTGCTCCAGATTCAAATGAGTTGAAACTCTCCACAATCAACATTCTACTCGATCTACTGCAGACAAAAGCTCACAGTTCCTCTGGATCTTGAACTTTTTGGGCTCTTCCTGGTCCACACCCAGCAGCACACTGGTGGGATGGAGGTTGTAAGTTGCTTTACTGTCCTCCAGGAGCTCCAGCACTGTCTGAACCTTCTCCCACCCTGGACACAGGATCACTGCTATGGGCTGCAGACAGAGAGAAACTGAAGATGTAGCAGCAAAACTGGGATCAGATCATTAAAAGTAAGGCGGAGCTGCACTATATCAGAGATGTTCTGTGAAGTCTAAACGACAAAACGAAAACCCTCGTTTTGTCATCATTCAATGTTATTTGATTAGATAGCCCAAGAGTGATGGGTGAGCCCATTATGCCCAGAGGTGGATCTGCACCATGCCAGACATCTTCTATGAACTCTTGTGCATATGCATGGGCTTTTCTAAACATGCTACACCGAACTGTTATTTTCATCATGCCATACAAAGTTGGAAATTTGAAATGCTTATTTTGCCCTAATTTGATGTTGTTTACACTAATATGAAGTTTCTGACCACCCCTTAAAGTGGTCTGAGTGACTGAAGTTGCATTGGCCACCTTTCACATGTGCATTCAGTGTGGTATTAACTTGTAATTAGATCAACCAAGACTGATGGTAGAGGTGGAGCTGCACCATAGGCAGATGTAGCCCAGAAGTGGAGCTGCACCACAGGGCCCACCAGAACCAAACACGGAGCTGCACCAAAGGGACCAGTAAACCCAGAGGTGGAGCTGCACCATGGATTTTCTTTAAGCCATTTAGTGTGTAACTCTATTCTTCTTTGAGCTATAACAGAGCAGTGAATCTCACCCCAGTGCGAGCAGCGAGACTGGAGACGACAGAAACCGTCTGTAACAGCATCAGCAGAGGAGGAATGTAGGACAGAGGATTGTCTCCGCTGTGTGACACCAGTACTGTGTCAAAACCTCGTGCCACAGCGGGCCAACAGTAACTCTCTGCTACATTCGGTCCATTATACTTCCTCCACAACAGGAACTAAAACATAATCAAAAACATAACCTAATCAGATACAACAGGTCAAGTATCATATATTAAAATCATTAATACAGCTGTCCAATTATACCTCACATTCCTCCATTTTTGTACACTTACAGCAGGAAGTTAACCGAGTTGGACTGACTTTCCATTGTACTTTGCAGCAGAAATGTGTCAAATAATGCAAAATGATAAATAATGCAATGAATATTCTAATATGGACAATATTAAAGCATGTTGATCGACCTTTCTGAACTGCTCACTGATGGGTGCACGTGTCAGGTTACTGCAGGGTTCAACACGAAGGGCGGCGTGCACTATAACTCCTAAGTGTCCCGGATCACAGCGTTCAACCTGTAAAAACCATACAGGAGAGACTAAATACCAAAATATAAGAACTAAGAAATAATAAAATCCAGAATACAAACTATGAGGCTCTTACTTTGGCATCAAGAGACTCTTGGTCTGGATTGAGTGGATCAGGGTTTAGAAACTGCATAAGTCTGACCACAATTAAATAAAATAAATTGGGGAAACGGATGAAAAAGATGAAGCAAATTAGATTAAATGAATATGATGTTTTAGCCCTGAGGGTCAATAGAAGTTTAGAAGTAACGTAAAACCTACCTAGAAGAGGTCAGTTGATCTTCAAGACTGGGCTCTTGTGAGAGAGCTGCCACTTTCTGCTCTTTAGAGGAGTCACTCGCACTATGAAGACACACAATCACAATTTCACGTCAATTAGCTGGGTTGCAGAATGACTAACTGGTCTCAAGTAAGCCCTGTATAATCAGGCTGGTTTCAGATTCACTTGATGCCAATCAGACACGCTCATGTTCGGTCCTACCATGATGGTGAGCTTGCAGCTGGAGTTGAAGCAATGCTGTTATTATCGGTTTGATCAGGCTGGAAATATTAAGAGTGTCATTTCACGGTCACTCATTTTCTGATCGTTATTCACTCATGCACTAACTGCTTCAATTTCAGAAGATACAAAAAAAATGTATATTATTAGTAATACAATTTTGAAAGACACATCAGTACTTACTTGAGGAATCTGCTTTGAATGTGAAAGTGTGTTAAACTTCATGTATCTGCGAAAAAAAAACCATTTACTTTATTACTTAACGTACTATTTACTAAACTACTTTGTTGGCAAGTTAACTGAATTACTTTGTATATTTTATTTTGGATTGACACCTGACTTAATGAAGATGGTAATTCAATCAAAAACTCCATTATACATGAGTTATGAGCTATTAAGTCAGGAGGGACGAGGTTCAGGTGGAAATCTTACCGAGGCTTGTGTATGTCAGTCTGACCACAGCGTTCATCTGTGAAGATGTCAGTGGCCTCGGCTCTGATTCGCCATCCTCTGCCAATCTGAATCAAACCACAGAAATAAGAGTTTAACTGGCAGACACACACACACACTGCCATATCACTATAAACGAACACTTACAGTATCGGTTCCAGCATTGCGGGTCAGTTTAGGAGCTTGAGGGTTAACCTGAGATGGCATGTGTGCTTCATCCGACACCTGTGGTTTCTGCTTCTCAGAATGAGAAACTTCTTCTGTTTCTGAATGAGAAACAAAGTAAATGTAGCGTGACTATTTAAAAAAAAAATGCAAAAAATGCAAAACACAAGTGATATTAACATCTATAATAACTGATGTTCACTTATTTTGTCCAACCCTTGTATACTGTATATATATTCATTCATTTATTAGCTTGACCTGTCTGTGGATCATCTTTCCGCTCTTTTCTGGTGAGAATATCTGATGGTGGAGCTTTGACAGGGCAGCGTCCTTTCATTTCTAGGAGCTGGTGAGGGCTGGAGTAGATGTCCCACGCCAGGCTGATAGGAGCGCGATCTCCATTCCTGTTCCCTTCCAGCGCACTGGACTTCTCACTCATGAAACAGGCAAACTTCTTCGCCACGAGCTCATGGTTCACACAGATCTACACAATCACAGTAAATTGCAACATAACATTTACCCCTAAATCATCTGCAGTCCATCTCACTTGTTCAAAATCCTGCTCAAGACAACTCTGTGTTTTGAGGATGGCAAAATAATGCCATGTAAACATATTTTACCTTTGTATTATTGATAGTCAAGTAGAGTTCAATGGCAGAGCAGCCTGCCTGCGTTTCACACAGAACGGCTTCAACCAGAGTCGACACTAAAAACAAGCAGAGCCTCAAAAATCACTAAGTACTGACAATAAGCATGAGCTGGATTAACCAAAGCACACTTTTACCTTGTAATAGATTGTGCAGGTATTTTGTGGCAGAGCTGTCCCATGTTGAAGATGGACTGTGATCCGGACAGATACAAACAGTGGCTCAGAATGCATGAATGATGAACAGTGATGCAAAAAGGTTTCTTCAGGAGATCTGACTTACACAAGCTCTGCTGTGTTTTCAGAGATGGGCACCTGTAGTGTCATCGGACGAATTCCAGCCAATTTAAAGCATCTCACTCTGAAAGGAAGCTGCAGGAACTTCTCAAGAGGAGTTCTTACACTGAGAGGGAAAAAAAACTAATGTTACAAAGTACTAATGTAATGTGGATGTCCTGTGGATGAAGTTCTGTGTCAACTGTTGTAGCAACTCATAATGTAATAACTGCACATACTGTAATAAGTATTACATTATTAATGTAATAAAATGTTCATAATGTGATAATTTTCTCTAAAGGTAATAACATCTTGGGCACATAATGTAATAATTTTAGGAGAAGTGTATTACACCATAAACTCACCAAAAATATTGTCATTGTTATAACTGTAATAGTTTTTTAAAGGGGTCATATGATGCAATTTCAATTTTACCTTTCTCTTTGGAGTGTTACAAGCTCTTGTACCAAATACTGTTCTTTTTAGCAGCATCATATGACCCCTTTAAAACATAAAACATTGGAAGTGATAGTAGATTTTTAAAATATGTCCTTTTCAAATAGCACCAGATTCAAATATTCATGCAATTATTATTATTATTATTGAAGTTAGCATTATTAGTGTTATCACGGTACAATCGAATAGAATATAGAACCATCCTCTTCACATGGGCAAAATGTGCTTATGCTCAACGGCATGGATTGCATTGGATTGACGGTTTAAATTGAGCAGTGTAACTTTTTATATGTTTGATTGACTATTTTATTTTTATAAAGAACAGGCTGCAATGTCAAGTTTGCAATGCTAGAATATGTTGTATGTGCGTCAGGCTCCGGAGCAACTGAAGAGTGGAAACATAAAATACTATAAAACATAAAATGACTTTTTTGGTCATACATATATGACATCATTCCAAACTGCAAAGTGTTTACTTTTATTTGTTTACACTCACAATAAAAACAGAACATTGTGCTTTTGTAAAATAAAGAAAACAAACAGAAAGCACTTTCTGTCATCTTGGTTTCCTTTCCGTGAACTTGTTTGTGGAGCATGTCACAAAAGTGAACCAAATGCAACATACTTCATGTCGTACAGTTTTTGTGTTTTTTGTCTTGTCAAATATATTTCGTGCATTTATTCCATATACATAACAAATAACCTAATTACAAGCAACAGAACAAATAAATACAACTGAGCAAATAAAGAACTAAAATAAACAGTGCTTTTCAGATTTTTTTTAGGTAGGTCTAACAGTTTTTAGGTGCAGAATTGCATATTTGACTGTATTAAAGATTAATCCTTATTAAAGTTACAAAAGCTATTCAATCAAGAGCAGTGAGTGATTTCCTTGTCTTTTGTTGTTTGATTAACATTAAGAAAGTGCTGTCACTTTAAGACAATGCACGGATCCAGTACACTGATACTGCACGTTCAACCGACTATTAGTCTGCTAGGATCCTCACCAAGATGGGCATTTTGACAATTTTTGTGTGAATTTATCCATTCAAGCACAAGTCTTGAAAGAGAACTCCGTATTTGCGCGCTCTCCGAGACGCGGGTTTGGCACTTCGGGTGAAGCTTCTCATTCACGTCTTCTGGGTCTAGTTAATATTTAAACTGGCAAGGCTTAAATGAGTTTAGTTTAAACACAGATAGCAATGTGTGCTGTTCAGGTCTCACTATCAACACCCGGGTGATGACAGCATCAATGACTCATACACTCGCCTTGAACAAAGAGTGTGTCCACATTTTTTTTGTTTGTCGCTGTTGTTATAATGTATTGGGAAGCCAGAATGCATATTTATCGACAGAAACATACATTAGCCGAACTCGATCTGTTTTACATGTTATTTTTAACCAACCATTTTACAGATGCGTTGTCAGATTTAAGTTGAACCACGGTGCAAGTGCGTGCCGAACCGTGGGCGAAGAACAGTACGGTTTGATTTTTTTACACCCCTAATATATACATTATATACTATATATATATATATATATATATATATATATATACATACA
>NW_015659563.1:232544-241208 GCF_001515625.1 Sinocyclocheilus rhinocerous | reverse complement strand
CATAACATAGTTGAGAATCATCTTTGTACAAAGTTTGGTTAAAAATAGCCCGAAACCTAAAAACTGATTAGTGAATGAAAAAAAATAAAAATAAAACATTGTTTTTGCCTATACATGCCTTTTCATGTCTTTTTTTTAAATTTTTTTTTTTATATAACCTATATACATTTTCCTTAAATCATCCTGGCGAACCATTTTTTATGTCTCGCGACCCACCCAGGGTTCGTACAGAAACTGCAAAATGAAATTCCAGGACTCTCAAGGACTTTAAGCACTACTTTTTTTGTTTTCAAGGACAAAAATCAGAGATCACAATATCGTTATTATCTTTCAAATTCTAATAAATAAACTCATAAAACAAAATGGTACAAATAAAGTGTAGCACATGCAAAGCATGCAATGGCTGTGGCAACTTGAAAGAATACTATGGCAAAGTTATCGCTTTCCTTATTCAAAGTGATTTTTTTATGAATATATGATTGACCTGAAGAGTAAAAGCTTCATCATACACTTGGAAAGTTATGAGCTATATCACACTCGTAGACACTAGGGGTGTGATAATACACTTAGCTCACGAGATGAGACAAAATACAGATACTTGGTTTACTAGAACGAGACAGTATTTTAATACTATTTTTAAGAAATGTTCAATGACAAAATATGTGTCTTTTAATAACAAAAAGCATAACAATAAAGTTGTATTTTGAAACATTTAGCTAATCTAGAGCCATAACTAATGATAATCTTGGTAATCAAGTAATACTGATTATTTTGACAATTGAGTAATCTGATATTTTTTAGTAATAAAAATAGACCTAAGTGAAAAACAGGCTTTATATTGACTACATGTATGTATATTAAACTAATGATGAGACAATAATAATTGGTTCAAATAAAGTACCAAAACCAAGTAAACACATGGCTTTATTGAACAACACTTTTAAAAAACAATGTAACATGCTTATACCTAATATTATATATTATAACAAATACCTGAAGAGGGCGCCAACGGCCTGGTGATGTTTCATTTTACTGCGTGATTCAACAACGTTTAAATCCATGTAACTTTAATATTTGGCCACATACAAACTCCGTTTGAACTGTTATTTTGAAATCGCGATGTACAACAAATCACATAATAGAAATATGTTGATGTATTCTCCTGTGTTTGCATAGTTTTATAAATGATTTACGTTATAAATTTAGTGAGATAACGCACACTGTTTTCCCAGATGAACGTTAAGCAGCCCAAACTCACAGCATATGCAGAGGAAGAGTTTGTGGACCGAGCGGCTGAGATGGAGATGCTCCACGCTTGTAAATGATACAGTGCAACACAAAGCGCGTCAGACTTTATACGCATTCCCAAATGAAACCTAAACAAACAGCACATGTAATAAAAGACCGAACAATATAATGCAAGCACTATCAGAGGTTTTACCACAAAATCAACTTTTTACTGATATTGCGAGACCGCTTTTCACCTCCAGGAGTAATATCGCAAATTCTCGTGCGCTGCTAAAAGATATATCAGACGCACTGCATGGTTAATTTTGCGAGAAAATATTATTTTTAATCATAAACTAAAATTAATACTAATTTCATATATACAGCCTTTTAAACATTCAAGTACTTTTCAAGTACCTTTTCATTATTATGGCAGTTTTTAAGGGTTTTCCAGGACTTAAATTTGAAAAAGTCAAATTCAAGTACTTCAAGCACTTTAAGCACCTTGTACGAACCCTGCCCACCCGAGGGTGTTTTTATATCAACCATTTAAATAAATATATCACAAAAATTCTTCAAAAAAACAGTATAACTACATAATTAGAAAGTGGACACTTCATTTTTTAATTTAGTGCATACAACTTAAAATGTGTTTCTGGGTTAAAGCGCCTCAAAATGACGGAGCACGTCATAATCATACAATTAGTACGATTTTTATAAAAATGTTGGGTTCAAAATGTAGTCTAATAAGCATTTTAATGTAATAACTTATTTTACATAAAACTATTTTACACTTTGTGCTCAAATTTATTATATTGAAAGATAATTATTATATTGTAAACACCGATTTACATTATATGCTGATATTACTTTATGAACTGTGATTACATTATAAGTTGCCACAGTGTTTTCAAAATGTAATAAATTTATCATACAATAACCTATTACATTGTGAAAATTTTTATTATGAGCCCAAGATTTTTTTACGTTTTGAGATTACATTATGCTTTTTTTATTACTAGGGGTGCACCGATCCGATACTTAGTATCGGTATCGGCTCCGATACTGCCATTTTCTGCCTGATCGGGTATCGGTCAAGATGAGACTGATCCAAATCCGATATTCTGCATATACTATTCTGTGTTATTGTTAAGCCCCACGAAAGGCACAAAAACATTACAAAGCACCATAAAGTTTTCGTGCACTATAATCCAAGTGTTCTGAAGCCCTTCCATAGTTTAATGTGAGGTACAGATTAATACTTAAGTCGTTAAATTCAAGTTCTCAAACTCTTCTCTCCGCTGCGGCTGACAGACGTCAGTCATCCTCCATTCAGCATTCAAACTGCGCGTCGCGTTCGGTTATGGCAGTCAAGACGATAAAACTCTCCAAGATGATACAATGTTCCTATTATTATACTTGATCTGTAGATAAAGATGTGATGTATAGAAAAAAAAAAGTGGTTTTGCATAAAAGGACTTTAGAAACAGCACTAAACTCCGGCAAGATAAAGCATGTTACTTTCTACCGGGTGTCTGTTAGAGATCACAACACTGGAGTAGAGAGCACTATGAACTGGTCTTCATGCGCACAGTAACTGAAATTTAAAAAATGTTAAAAGAAAAGGCTCAAACTATTACACAGATATAATACACTACGCATCAAAATCCTCTTCCCTTTGTGCTTTGAACTTTTCTGTGTAGAGCGCTGCTTGCTGTGACTCAGTGTTGCTTCAAGCGTGTTGCCGCTCCATATAGAAGCCTTTCATGTTATAATACTTTAGCGCAATGAAAGATTATTAATAGCCTTTCTTGTTGTCTTATCTCTCATATGTTGCTACCTCATTACTGTGCTATACATTTAAAAGAAATGTCTTTTAATTTTATAGTACTGTCGTGGCCAAAAGTTGACAGTGATATAAATTTTGTGTTTTGCAAAAGTTTGCTGCTTCAGTATTTGTAGATTAATTTTCCACATGTGTCTATGGTATACTGAAAAACAATGATAAGCATATCATAAGTTTTAAAGGCTTTTATTGGCAAAAAATATATAATGAGTCAATATTTACAGTGTTGACCCTTGTTCTTCATAACCTCTGCTATTTGTTCTGGCATGCTGGATATTAGCTTCTGGGCCAAATCCTGACTGATGGCGATCCATTCTTGCCTTATTAGTTCTCGGAGTTGATCACAATTTGTGGGCTTCTGCTTGTCCACTCGCCTTCTGAGGACTGACCACAGGTTCTCTATGGGATTGAGATCCGGGGTGTTGCCTGGCCACGGATCCAAAATGTGTTTTTTTGTGAAAAGTTCATTTTTTTTTACCAATGAAGCTTTTAGCAATTATTTAAAATGCATCTGATCACTCTACACGATAATCTAGAAACAATGTGAATGAACACCACAACAGCTTAAGCAGCAAACTTTGCAAAACACAAAATTTAGGTCACTGCCAAAACTTTTGGCCATGACTGTATATTAATTAATATATAAACATATTACTTGTTTTTCATGAATGTATTTTACAACAATACAAAGATTTAGCCCTACACTTATTCACTTTTATTTGTTCCCCACAAAATAATATTATTTTTTCACTAAATGTTTAGATTTTATAAAATTATTGTGCACTCATGATTTTTCTAGAGTAACTTTTGCTGCCGAATTATCCACTAACCTAGTTTATAGTAGTATTTTTGTCACAGATTATGATTATATATTTAGTCATTTGTTGTTTTTCTTTACAATGAAGTTGTCTATATATGGTAGGTTGTGTTTTACACACCAAAGAGTGATGATCAGGTCAACATTGAGGTATAGAAATTCTACAGTGATTTAAAAAAATAAATAAAAAATGCGCTGGTATCGGATTAGTATCGGCCGATACTGGATCGGTTCTGAAAAAGTGGTATCGAGCCAGCCCTAGTTATTACATTATGAGTTCTACAGCTGTGCTTTATCAGATATAAACAGCAAAACGTCTCATACTCATCTGCTCTGACGATGATTCGATCTCCGTGGTCCACTAACAAGCACCAAGCCTGAGTGTCCACCATCCCCTGAAAGACCGACTCGACTGCAGCTCGACACCAACTCTTCAGAGCCAGACTGAACACCACACACACCTGAGGAGAGGAGACAGGAAAGCTTACAGGGCCAGTCACCTGAGAGCAGACAGGCATTATTCAAAGCCATTAAATCACACAGTGTCAACATACTCTCTCAAAACATACTCTTATTTTACCCCCTTTAAATGAACACCAACATTTTAGTTGAATATTTATATAAATGCACATTTGTGACATAAACGGTCACCTTTTTTAAGGTTTGTTTTTTAATCAACTGTTTTCCATTACATCATTTTAAGTCAGTAAGCTCATTTTAAGTCATAGTAAGTTCCTTTAGTTGTGCCCCAACTACAGTGGCACGTAACACCACAGGACAAATCAAACTCTTATAAGTATTTCATGTCAAATACCCAAAAATTAAACAAACAAAGGTATTATTATTAATGCATATCTATATTCTGAAATGGCATACCAGCCCCTCCTTCAGTTCAGCAGGCTTTAGTTTTTGAACGTCCAGGTCGACCTCGTGGTAGAAGAGGTTCATTTTCACTCCCAGGTTCTCATATTCCTCTGGACTGTACGGCTGAATGCCTGGTCCTTTCAGAACTCGAGCCCACAGACATCCTGGATCTTCAATCTGACACAAGACAGAGAGTGTGCGTGTTATATACCAACTGATCACTGGAGAAGACTGAATATTTATTACATATTTGCTATAAAAGCTCTTCTGTCAGCTTTTTGTGTTTTAATTACCATATACTGTATACACCAAAAATAAAATAAAATAATAAAAATAAAAAAAAGATACTAAGGACGATAGCTTTCTTTTTCAATATGTCTATGAAGGCAAAAACAGCAATAATGCTCAATGGTGTCTCTGGTGACATTATGACATTTCGAAAGTGGAGACTGGGCACTGCATGTGCTGAACTTTTGTTCAGAATTCATGTAATGGACATGTAAATGAATATATAAAAAAAATTGCAAAGACAGTTTTTTTTTTGGGGATAAATAATTAAATTATTAGAAATAAGCCAATACTGTGCTGCCTACTGTAAAACACGACTTGGACTTCAGTGCAAATACATAAATATAAAAAAATCTCGTCAAAAATTGTTTTGAAAATATCACCCAGCCTTTTTTTTTTTGTAAACAATTATCAGTGTTACATATTTGACATCCCAGCAAGAGCCTTACTATTAGGGTTATTATAATTAACTAAAAGTATAAAAACACTTATTTTATATTTAAAACTTAATTTACTTGTTTATAAAACAATTTACCTGGGAAAAAAAAAAACTTTAACTGTTAGTTGCCCAAGGCAGCATTTCTCATTTTCATCTGCTTTAACTTGATGTACTACAATACATAAAACTCAAATAAAAATGAATAAAAACCATATAGACATTAAATAATAATAATAATAATAATAATAATTACAAATGACAAAAACCAAAACATTTTAAAAACTAGTTACAAATTCAAACTAAAATATTTTAAAAACCAATTCAAAATAATTAATAATAGTATCTTAACAATACTAAAATAATACTGGTTGCTTCATAAATGATAGAAACAGCCGTCATGTAGTGCTCTACCTTGATTATTTGTATTTCTAACATCTCTCCAATTTCCACGGCAAAGCCTGCAAACGAGTGAATAAGAATAAGATAACATGCATAATAAAGCTCATACTTCATAAGACATCAACATGATGGCAAATGTGTATAGCTGGTGTACAGTGCTGTGAAATAGTATGTACATCTCATGAAAAGTTTTATTGGGATGCTCTGAGCGACAGAAAAAAAAAAAAATCACGTCACAGAGAGCAATTTCTCCTAGTTGATGTAAAAAGACTGATGGACAAATTATGAGACAACCCTACAAGAGATTCCTCAATTAAAGACACTTAAAGGGGTCATATGATGCGATTTCAAGTTTTCCTTTCTCTTTGGAGTGTTACAAGCTGATTGTGCATAGATAAGAACCCTGAAGTTGCAAAGACTAAAGTCTCAAAACCAAAGAGATATTCTTTATCAAAGTTAAGACTCTGCCACGCCCCCCTAAAACGCCAAATACACAAAATAATGATCTTTAAAAAAAGCATCATATGACCCCTTTAAATAAACTTTTTTGTTGTTGTGGTTTTAAATGCCAGTCAAATGTCTATTATTTGTAGAAATATATGGCATCACACCTATCAAAATGGTCCAAATGAAGTTTTGAAGGATTGTTTTAGAGGACAACACTCTTCACGGGCTGCAGTGACTTTTCCACAGCACTTATTCAGGCGCTCACAGCGTGTTTGCTGTCAAAGTCCGGTTCAACCAACGGCGCGAGTTTAGGACGGGACAATCTGCTGAACGAGGCAAATTAGGAGTAACGTTACCTGTTGGAAAAATAGTCGATAGTTAAAGTCAATCCACACTAACATACGGTTTACCGTTGCGATTTAAAAATGTCCTAAGCCTCCGTTTATTACTAGTAACATAATGAACTAGCAAGAACTAGCAACAATGACAATTTGTGTCGATCCTGAGAAGATAACTGATGGAGCAAGGAGGAGGCAGCACGATCGTTTTTATACAACAGTTAATAGCAAATAAACAACGAGTAACTTACATTTTAGACAAAATATTGCCAGTTACTTTGTCTGCTTTCCAAACAAATACACAGAAGAACCGCCGCGACACCGAGCAGCACCTGAATTCGTTCCTGAATCTTCAATGATTCTTCGTTTTTGAACAAAACGGTTCAACGAGTGATTCAATGACTCGTTCGGCGGTTTGAACGAATCGGTTGAATTGACTGCCACAAAGACGGTCATCTGTTGCCTACCGGCGTAACGATGTGACCAGCAGAAAGAGTCACCGACCGGTGAAACGTCCAAGTGCTGTTCGACCAATCAGATGACTGTTTTTAATAATTAATAAAAACATTTTCTTTTAACATATATAACTGCAGGAGGACCACGCTGACCAAATCAACAGCACATTCGCAATAGTTAACGGAAGATACTACAGGACAGGGGAGACTTTTAAAGTTATATAAAATCGTAAAATAATTGTTTATACATTTATATTGGATGTATTGTGGAAGTTTGTGAGTTTAAACAAACGTTTTTGCACAAAGTTGGCGTTGCAGGCAACTAGAAACCTTATTTTTGTCTGCCGAGTGGCTCTTCTTAACGACATGAAAGTTTATTAATCGTTAAATGCGTTCATTAATAACGTTAATAGCGTTAGTGTGGTGTGAAATACATGATCATTTAGGCATAAAAAACGAAAAAAAGATTCTTACCTCTCATCAAAAAATCAGTGACGCCATCAATCAGTCCAACGGAGGTTCACGTGCAGCAAAGAACGTATACTGACGAGAAGCCATTGCAGCAGCAGCCCTACGCGTCCGCCATTTTGGGGTGAAAGCGACTCGGCACTCCACTAGATTCTAGCTGTCGCTATGGCAAATAGGATATGTTTATATCTATATCGGTTTGTTTTAATGCCTTCTTGGCCATTTGATCAGCTTCCTCATTTCCCTCTATCCCAACATGTGCCGGTACCCATAAAAATGAAGTACTTAATCTATATTGGTGAATTTTTTGTAAATATTTTAATTTCCTGACTATAATTTTGATCCATGTATATTTGTGCAATCTCATTCTTGGAAACATAACCCTTTTTATTATTAATTTCTTCCCAAATCTGAAGGTCTACTATAGGCATTTGAAATAACCACGGAGGTATTATGGGAATTTCCACTGTAGGACTTGCATCTATTCTTGTAAATCCAATATCCCCAGCCTCTTTTTTTACAGTCCATCCAAAACATGTATTATTTGAGGATATTCTGTGTCAGCTGCGTCACGCCGGAGCTGTTCTTCTTCTTCTTCTTCTTCTTCTTCTTCTTCTTGTAGTGTTTATTGGCGGTGGGCAAGCCAACTTTTGGTGCATTACCGCCACCAACTGAACTGGTGTGTGGAGTGACAATGAGAAGGCTTTATAAAAAAAATTAAATTACATACAATTATTCCTTATATTCCCATGAAGATTCCCGTGTCTATTAGGTAACTTATTATCATTCTTCTGAATTTTCTATTACCTAATATTAGTTCTAATGTCATATTATTTGCACCTTTTTTTACGGTAAAATTCTGGCAACCACAGCTGCCGGTTTTTTACCGTAAATTTTACGGATTTTTTTTTACAGTGTGGGTATCCATTAAAAAAAAATATTAAAAAAAATAACAATGAACCACAAACTAAAATCCATATTAATTTTGTTTAGAAAAGTTCAGTTTAATATTGGTGAATTTATCATTGTACTATTTTATTGTATAGCCCTTTTTTCCCATTAATGCGCCATAAGCA
>NW_015659563.1:226177-232525 GCF_001515625.1 Sinocyclocheilus rhinocerous | reverse complement strand
GAAAGACCTAACATTAAAGATCAAAATAAGCGCTACATGTGAGAATGCGAGATTTGTTGCTGCTGAGGTAGACGCTCTCGCTCTTTCTCTGCTGTCTCTTTGCTATGTCTGTAGAAATGGTCGTTAATTCTTAATTTGGGTACGGCACAGACATGTTACAGGTAATAATACAATCAGTGGCGTAGCAAGTCAGCCCCGGGCCCATATGCAAAAAAAATAGCATTTTTTTTGCAACGTTATGGGCTTCAGCTCGGTTAACTTAACTTGATTTTTCTGAAGTAAATAACATTACGTGAATCATGACTATCCACAAGCTGTTTTATGGTATAGGCTAAATGCTTGGAAATGAAATTTAAAGTTTTCAAGTCCATTATTTGTAGCAGGCAAGCCACCCAATAATCGCAGCTTTGTGCTTTGTTACTACAAAGTCTCAGCCTTCTGTCAATTTTATGATAAAATACAAACAATAAATGTGTTTTTACGCTCTTTAATTTGTAGTGAGATAATTCGCCTCAGTTCAAGCGGCATATGAATCAATGATATTTTCCTCTTTAATATTTGCAGCACTAAATAAACATGAATATTTGAATGCATGAAAAAATAAGAACAATTTAATGCAAACGAATGTCTCATGAAATCGACCAATCAGAGTTTTAAAAAACGTCAATAAGTCTGCATTTTATTGCTGTTTTTATGTTAAATGTGAAGAATGACGGATGCCACAGACTTTTTTTTTTGGCGGAGTAGCCTATAGGTGGAATTTTCACATTAACTTCATAACATGATTTTATTATGCAATTTTGACTTTATTCTTAAAATATTATGATGTTAATCTTATTTATTTATTTACTTTTCAACGTGGCACTAAAATGCTGCCATAGGCTATTTGTAGCTACTGAATGCAAACACAAATTTGGCACAGCGGCCCAAAAAACAAACAAACAAAACAAAAAAATGTATAAAAAAAAGTAAATAGTGAGGGGATATTTTAATTGTTTGTTAATAAACTAGTGTTTTCTGAGTCAGTGTGGCAAAGATGAATTTGACAAACTTGACTGGCCATCTCCTCATTGGACGTGCCTTTAGAGAGAAATGCATCTTTATGGATTACATAATGAAAGAGCTTTTGTTTTCGATTTGAATTATTTCGTTTTAAAATAGGAATGTAAAGCATTGTATAGATATATTTATCATGTCGGTAAGGCAAGTATTCGCTGAGTTTCAGTTCATCATTGTGAGGCGCTCCTGCTCAAGACAGAGACGACAGAAAGCACATCAGAAAGCATTTGTTTTCCTTATTTTACAAAAGCACAAGGTTTTGTTGATATTGTGAGTGCACACAAATAAAAGTAGACTTTGCAGTTCCGAATGAGGTATACTCTTACCTTTATGAGCAAAAATGACGGCATATTTTTAAGATTCCACTGTTATAAAAAAATTAAAATAAAAAGCAAGTGATCGCGCTGTCGCCTCCATGTCATGCAGAGCGCGCTTCAGATTTTACTCTCTGCACAAACGATTGGATATGCGCCTAACAGCGCACATTTATCTAGGTTAAATGTTTAAATTAATACTGTGAAATGCATGAAGTGTTTTATGTCTGTTTATTTTAGGCAAGTCGTGTTGGTTTGAGAAGGCTAAACTGATGAAACATAATGCTGCCGCTTGGTTGTTCCTTTAAAAAACAAAAACTTGAATTTAACAAACATAAAATGTTCCAAACATATTTCTAAATTAACTTAATAAAGGAACGAAACGAAATATTACCACTTTGCCATTAAAAACCGAAACAGAACTATTTTAATGGCTGCAACAGCAGCTGTGTAATGGGGAAGACAGAGAGAGAGAAAAAAGACACCGGCTCCAGTCGGAAATTGCAGGGAAATTCATTTCCTCGTTTCAATTAAAAGTTCCCCTCAGCTCGGCGGGCCCCCAATCTGCCCGGGCCCATATGTACCTGCATACCTAGACACTACGCCACTCTCTCAGCACAAACGATTGGATATGCGCCTAACAGCGCACATTTATCTAGGTTAAATGTTTAAATTAATACTGTGAAACGCACAAAGTGCTTTATGTCTATAGATTTTATTTTAGGCAAGTCTTGATTTGAGAAGGCTAAATTGATCAAACATATGTTCAACTCACTGTCAGCCGCTGGCCGCTTGGTCATTCCTTTAAAAAATAAAAACCTGAATTTAACAAACATAAAATGTTCCAAACATATTTCTAAATTAATTTAATAAAGGAACGAAACGAAATATTACCACTTTGCCATTAAAAACCGAAACTGAACTATTTTAATGGCTGCAACAGCAGCTGTGTAATGGGGAAGAGAGAGAGAGAGAGAGAAAAAAGACACAGGCTCCAGTCGGACTTGGGCTGAGAATTCTGATAAGCTGTCGGACAAGGGCAATTCAGGGAAACTGCAGGGAAATTCATTTCCTCGTTTCAATTAAAAGTTCTCCTCAGCTCGGCGGGCCCCCAATCTGCCCGGGCCCATATGTACCGGCATACCCAGACACTATGCCACTGAATATAATCAAAAAACCATGGCAACAAATGCTTTTTTTTAAGTCAGTTTAAAAAGTTTAATAAGTTGAAACAACTTTCACAGTCAATTTGATTCAACTCGACTCATGTTTAACCGTTGCTTCTTGTCATTGTAGGCGTAGGCTACTTTTTTCAATACATTTTAATGAATATAAAAATTAATAAAATGAATTTTATTAATTTTTTTTATTACATATTGTTCATTCATTTATTTTTAACACCGCATCCCCAGCACCCCCATTTTTTCGTGGGCGACACTCCAGGGGGTGCTGCAGCACCCTCAGCACCCCTACTTCCCGCGGTAATGCTTGTACATATGCGTAAAATCATTTTAGACACTTCCAAAACTGTGGCAAAAAAGATGGAAATGCAATTTTGAAATACATGAATTATGTTTCTATCTTTGATGCCACAGTTTTGGAAGTGCCTTTTTCTGTCCTAAAGAAGGGGGTGTCCCAATACATTTGTCCATATGTATGTACAAGTGGGGTGCAATGTCATCTGCTGGTGTTGGTCCATTGTGTTTTTTTGAAAACCAACGTCACTGCACCCGTTTACCAATAAATTTTGGAGCACTTCATGCTTCCTTCTGCTGACCAGCTTTTTGAAGATGCTGATTTTATTTTCCAGCAGGATTTGGCACCTGCTCACACTGCCAAAAGCACCAAAAGTTGGTTAAATGACCATGGTGTTGGTGTGCTTGACTGGCCAGCAAACTCACCAGACCTGAACCCCATAGAGAATCTATGGGGTATTGTCAAGAGGAAAATGATAAACAAGAGACCAAAAAATGCAGATGAGCTGAAGGCCACTGTCAAAGAAACCTGGGCTTCCATACCACCTCAGTGCCACAAACTGATCACCTCCATGCCATGCCGAGTTGAGGCAGTAATTAAAGCAAAAGGATCCCCTACCAAGTATTGAGTACATGTACAGTATATGAACATACTTTCCAGAAGGCCAACATTTCACTAAAAATGTTTTTTTTATTGGTATTTTTCTTATGAAGTATTCTAATTTGTTGTGAATTGGTGGGTTTTTGTTAAATGTGAGCCAAAATCATCACAAAAAAAAGAACCAAAGACTTAAACTACTTCAGTCTGTGTGCATTGAATTTATTTAATACACGAGTTTCACAATTTGAGTTGAATTACTGAAATAAATGAACTTTTCCACAACATTCTAATTTATTGAGATGCACCTGTATGTATATACATGCTTAGTATGTCCCATGCCCTGGGTGTAAATAAGTATTTGATGACACCTTTCCATCAGAACCTGCATTAACTTCTTGAGCAGTTTGAGCTGCAGTAGCTTGTCTGTTGGATCGGACCACACGGGCCAGCCTTCGCTCCCCATGTGCAGCAATGAGCCTTGGCTCATTCGCCTCTGACTCTGACTCTGTAGCCGGTTACCACTGTTCCTTCCTTGGACCACTTTTGATAGATACTACCACTGCAGACCCGGGACACCTCACAAGAGCTGCAGTTTTGGAGATGCTCTGACCCAGTCGTCTAACCATCACAATTTGGACCACAATTAGACAATTAGACCCATATCAAACTTGCTCAAATCCTTACGCTTGCCCATTTTTTTCTGCTTCTAACACATCAACTTTGAGGACAAAATGTTCACTTGCTGCCTAACATATCCCATCCACTAACAGATGCCGTAATGAAGAGATAATCAGTGTTATTCACTTCACCTGTCAGTGGTCATAATGTTATGCCTGAACGGTATGTGTATATATGCATATCTTATACAGTATATATATATATATATATATATATATATATATATATATGAGGACAGTGACTTTGACATTTGCAAGATCTGTGATTCTGGTCTTTTCAGTTGTTTTACTTCAATGAAAGGTTACATTTTTGTGAACTTTTTGAAAGAAAGATCAAAAGGATAAACAATGCAGATTTATTTTTACAGCCTTCTTTGATTATATTGACCAAGGGTGCCAATAATTCTGTCCAGGACTGTGCATCAAATTACAACATGATTAGTAGGCTTCTGTGTGAACACAAACACCCTGTGCAACAACGATATATGAATAAACAATAGACCCATTTCACATTTTAGGGTTTGGAATGCAGAAGCATACTATACCAGGTTAAACTTCTATAGATGTATATGGGTGACCATAGCAAATATACGTTTTTGCATTTTCATTTGCTACAACAGTGTAATAATAATAATAAGTTAAGCTAGAGTTAATATATGAAGGTAATTCGTTAAATTAGGCTTTTGGAGATGAAATAATGCCCTGATCTCTTTGCTGTTCCACAGACAATACAGAATATCTGAACTGTTTGTGACTACACTTTCCATTAGTGCCACTGTTGCAGTCAACAGTGATGAAACTGGCCATCCAATACTCAGCATGAATGAATGTTCAGCAAGAATTGGACCTTTTAATCTCCAGACTGATAATGGGTAACAATGTTTAGCTCACCACATCACAAATAGGAGCTAGCTAATAACTTGCTAATACAGGATTGGTAGCCTATGTTTAAAAACAATGGTAACTATTTTAAAGTGGCATAGTTACACATGTTACAAGTAGTACAGCTATAGTAATGACAGCAGCAAATTATGCATAATTACAAACAACTAATCATAAACCAAACCCTAACCATTACCTTATAGTAAGTACATAGGTAATTAATATTACTCAGTACTTATTTGTGTAATTACACTGTAACACCTTAAAATAAAGTGTAACCAAAAATATATATATGTAATAGGGTACAACGGGGCTAAAGGCCCACCTTAAGAAAAAAATGTGCCATTCACTGCGCCTAAAATGTATAATTGCAGAAAAAATATATACATTGTATTGAACATTAATGGAGCAACAGATTTTCTGTGAAAATAAATCATTCAAGTTGTTTTTGTTTAAAAATCTTATAAATGTAGATGAGGTGGCAAGAGGGGCCTTTTACCCCACACACGGGGTAAAAGGCCCACGGTATTGATACAAATACTTCAGCTAAAATAATGTTTTTGTTTTTTTTAAAAGTCTAAGTTATTGTATTGAACCAGCATGGGGTAAGGCACACGGTATTGATACAAATACTTCAGCTAAAATAATGTTTTTGTTTTTTTTAAAATAATGTCTAAGTTAATACTTGTTCAAAACAATCACTTTAGCAAAGTTTGTACTATTTTCTGCTTATTTTGAAAAATAAAAGAATTAGTTAATTATTTAATTTTTTTCAATAAATATACTGTCTTTAAAATATGTTAATATAAAAAATACATTTTAAAATACAGAAACAAAATCGTTTTAAAGTAAAGATTCTGAAAATATTGAAGGAGATCCAATAATAATTGAATATATATTTACAGTAGTAACAACAAATATTTTATTATGATATGATATGATATGATTAATATCATGTTTTTAAATATGATGGTTTCATTCTAAACATGGTGATTATCTCTAATATGGACACCCAACATAATATATAATATTTTTCATCTGAATTTAACCATGTCAACAAATGGAAAAGTCAGCCATCTATTAATTATCATGTTAATTACTGTGCGCCTTTAGCCCCAACAATAGGGTGCGCTTTTTACCCCAAATACCATAATTTTACATATTCTTTCGTTATTTAAAAACTGTTGCTTTAATTATCTTAAACAAAACTGAAAATCATAAAGAAGACCTTTGTCTCAAAATATATGCATTAATTTTAGCGATTCTCATTTGCTACTTAAATCTACATCATTTTTAAAAACATAAAATATTAGATCAAATAAGCACAGAATCAACTTTGC
>NW_015659563.1:213347-225818 GCF_001515625.1 Sinocyclocheilus rhinocerous | reverse complement strand
TAGAAAGTGCTACGCCACGTTTTTGTGCCATCTAGTGGTTTAGATGAACTTTTACCCCGGGGCACCTTTAGCCCCGTTGTACCCTAATATAAATTTTATATATATATATATATATATATATATAAATAATCCGTTGGCTACTTTTTTCTGCAAATATTACATGAGGTCAGTTTGAGTTAAACATTAAGAGATAAATCCTAAAATGTTCTGGTTTGTGTCTGTATTAGTATTAGCTTCCAGCTAATTTCTGTGCTCATGAGAACTAACATTTTGATTTTGTTACAATTTGATTTCTATATTGACAGATGGAGATTGATAAGATGGATTCGTAATAAAAGTATTTCCTTGCTTAATGGCATTGTGCGCATATATTTGCAGAGTAAGGTAAGACATTCGCTGAACATTCCCTGTTTACAAAAGAAACCAATGCCAAGTATCCATCCTATGTCAATACAATTTGTTGTTTCAGATCTGCCCCTCGTTGAAAACGCCCCTTGATGATTTAAACACACAGCTGACAACATTAAATGGTGCTATGATTAAACACTGTTAACCAGTGACTGCAATGAGTATGACAATTCTTCCATGACAGCATTCATGACATCCAAAATCATATGTTCTTTTTGTTGTGACCCTTAAGTTACAGCCAAAGTAAGTGAATTTGTTGAGATTGACTACTCGCTGAGGTCTGCTGTCATCTCTGATACCAGCATTGAGATGGGATTAAAGGTCAAATTGAAAATGATTTAATTAAATCTAAAGCATCAAGCAGAAATTGACACATTACTCTACAAATTCCATGCCAAAATATATTTTTTACAGCTGAATTTGGATGTTTGTCACAATTTTAGGGTGTATTCTACAACACTCAACAGCGCACAGAACCCCGCCGCTTCTCTCCCCCAGCTTTCTCGTTGGCTTCCCAGAACACCAAAATGTTCTACATTGCAGTATCTGCCTTCACCATCAACTCCGCATTCTTGGTGTTCCACAACACTAAAGTGTTTAACATCAACATCACTGATGACATGGTGAGTTTAAGATGTTACAAGCTGTCAGTTTTTAAGAAGTGCAAGTATAGTCACTTTATTTAGAGATTGTATAAAGAAGTGGCTGCATGGTCTGTTTTTGTTGCATGAATTACAGTTTAGATTACAAATGCAAAGGGCTGAATATGTATGTTTATATGAAGCCACCAAGGGCTTGCATAAGACTTGCACAATTATCATCATTTTACTGTGTGTATTCATCATTTTATCTTCTGTTTTTCATCTTGCTTTTACTTATTCATAAGTTGAGGACTATAACAGACACACTTTAACTGACACAAACAGTAACAGCTTTTTTTGTTGATATAGGTGCCTTCTGTTTCTCCAATTCGTCTCAGCACCACAACATTTGGAGCATTCATTCCTCAAGTATGAACATTTTTCCATTTTATTCAAATAATTCCACACAGAACACAAAATATAAACTTAACAGTGAAGATGACTAAGAGCTACTTGTTCATATTCTTTGTATGAAAGAAACAATGCACCAATTGCAATAACCAAATTTTTTTTTCTTTCTTTCAGATTTCTCAAACACACCCTGATCTGAAGTTGGAGCTGAAGGTAAAGACAGTGAAGAGGCCTATCATTAAATTTGAACCAAATCATGTGATTCTTCCGCTCCTCAGTACAGTGATAGCTTATGCTGTCTAATCTGACAACACACCGTCACCGACTCAACTCTTTGTCCTCAAT
The DNA here is from genome assembly GCF_001515625.1 of Sinocyclocheilus rhinocerous. Taxonomy (NCBI): domain Eukaryota; kingdom Metazoa; phylum Chordata; class Actinopteri; order Cypriniformes; family Cyprinidae; genus Sinocyclocheilus; species Sinocyclocheilus rhinocerous. The sequence goes on along the minus strand of NW_015659563.1, from coordinate 224,073 downwards.
CTGGTGAGTCACTGAGGAGGGACAGTTGAGGGTTGATTCAGCTGAGGTGCTTTTATACAGTTGAGGTCAAGTTTGCATACCCCATTTACACACCTCCACTATATATATATATATATATATATATACAGTGGGTACGGAAAGTATTCAGACCCCCTTAAATTTTTCACTCTTTGTTATATTGCAGCCATTTGCTAAAATCATTTAAGTTAATTTTTTTTCCTCATTAATGTACACACAGCACCCCATATTGACAGAAAAACACAGAATTGTTGACATCTTTGCAGATTTATTAAAAAAGAAAAACTGAAAAATGCTCAGTATTTAGTAGAAGCACCCATTTGATCTAATACAGCCATGAGTCTTTTTGGGAAAGATCGGGTGCTGTGTGTACATTAATGAGGAAAAAAAAATTAACTTAAATGATTTTAGCAAATGGCTGCAATATAACAAAGAGTGAAAAATTTAAGGGGGTCTGAATACTTTCCGTACCCACTGTATATATATATATATATATATATATATTACAGTAATTTTGGAAAATTAGACAAATCATCTTCAAACGTTTTTATCTTCTTGGTTCTTAATATAGCGTGTTGTCTTATTGAGCATCAATTAACGTTTGCAGCCAATGAATGTTTGTAATAATCACATATTACTCCTTCAATTGTTATAAGTGTTAGAGCTGAATCTGAAAATCATATATAGCCACTGCTGGGAAGAATGAACTTTCTTATTAACTAGGGATGTAACGATTAATCGCGAGCCGGTTGAAAATCGATTTAAATATGTGACGATTCAAATCGGTTGAGATGCTAAACAAATCGCGATTCAGTTAGGGGTAGGAGTTTATATGAATGTATGTCTGAGGGGAACTTACTGTCTTTCTGTGGTAGTTTTTCTTTTCCTCTTGCCTCTGTATAATGCATATTAAAGTTCATAAGTGCAGCCGTAGCGCTGCTTTGTTTACAGCTGTAACCAAGGAAACACTAGGGATGGGCGGATCGATCCTTAAGTATCGATACTTTCGATACTGATGCTGTATCGAAAGGATCGATCCTCACATAAAAATATCGATTCTAAAGTGCATTTTTTTAACCATTAATTTTATTTATTTATCAAGAAATTGAGTGCAATAAGCTTCTAAGTGGAAAAATAGACTATATTAGCGAATAATTGTGTTGGATAGAACCATTTCTCCTGCTCATCGGAACCTCTGTGATCGGAACACACGCAAATACTGAAAGACAGAACCAATCAACCACAGACAGCGTTCGCTGCTGAAGCATGGCTCACAGAGCTTGTTCAAATAGGGCTGCGTTTCCCAAAACTATCGGTATCGGTATCGATATCGACGATACTGGACTTGAAAATATCGATATCGGATCGAAAATAAAATAAGAAGTATCGCCCATCCCTAGGAAACACTGTATCATTGCTATTCATAAAGCTGCTTTGTTTACAGCAATGTAATTTAGATTAAAAACTGCTCATGTTGCATGTATGCAGCATCTTTGTTTGGATCATGATTAAAATGCAGTGGTTGCCTCTAATTTTAAATGTTAAGAGCACAGACAAAGCCTTAGTTTGTTTATATGAAGAGATTTATTTTATTTGTGTTACTTATTTATTTGATTTGGGGCTTGTTTTAAAATAATAAAAAAAATACTTTTGTTATTTACATTTACATTATATTTAAATGTTATTTAGCAGACGCTTTTATCCAAAGCGATTAACAAATGAGGACAATAGAAGCAATCAAAACCAACAAAAGAGCAATAATTTACAAGTGCTATATTAGTATATTATTATAGTGTTATATTTCAGTTTCACAAAGAAACGTACACTATTTTGTCCAAGCAATAATAAAAGGACACATTTAATTTATAATTTGTCTTAAATCTCATTTTGTTAAAACAACAACAACCGTGAATCGAATCGAATCGTGAAATCAAAATCGCGAATCGAATCGTGAGTTGAGTGAATCGTTACATCCCTAATATTAACAGTGAGCAGCTTCACTGCGACAAGAGACGAACAAGAATCATTGATCATTAAGGAAGTAACACACGATACTAAGAACCAAGGGTATGCAAACTTTTGTACAGACTAATTTTGTGTAAATTCAGTTATTATTGGCTTGTGGGATATATTTCAATAACTAATGTATCTTTTACATCTCCTTTCGACCAACAGGAAAGCATTGCCAGTGTTCAAGTGTCTGTACAAGAGGGTGATCTGGCATTAGATTTAACCCTTGAGAAGTGAGTATTTGTGTAGTCTGATAAGCATGTCAAAAGCACAATAATGGTAACTGTATATTCTCTTGAACAGAATTAAAGTGAGTATGAACACCGAAACATTTAAGGTACAAATCAAAAAGAAGTCATTATTAAAAGTGTGTTTAAAAATAAATACTAATAAATCAAATCAAGTCTCACCTGAACAATGATTCTAATCAACAGCTCACAAAAATCCATGTCCTGTTCATGACCATGCACGACATTGTGTTTCCCATTATGAAAGGTAAGAGTTTTTTGCTATAATGAATGATGCTTTAGTTTTATAAGATGGGCATGTTATTTACTCATAATCTCATCAACCCTTCTCAGCTCACTTGGCGAAAGGGTTTCCACTTCCTGGTTTACTTGGATCCTACATTGGGAAGGTACACGTTGTGAACCCTCATGTTGAGGTTCTTAATGTAAGCTCACGTTTCCATGATTGTGACACTTTATAAATACTGTCAATATAGCATTTAATGAGATATGAGTGGCTCATATCATTTAGAGGGACCCTGTAACCATAAGTGCATTTTCAAATTGTTTCTTGCACAGGATTACGTGTTGATTGGAACAGATATTCAGTTCGGAGAAAACACCTCATCTTAACACCACTGAGGGAAAATATGTTTGTAAAGGCGATTTAAAGAGAAACCAAATGCATTTGCCTCAACAAAAATCATGTTTTGAAATTTGCATAAATAAATACACGGGGCAATATTTCCCCTATAACTGCATTCATTTGTTTCTTGTAGTTTATACATTTATTCCTGTATGCAAACATTGGACAGTTCCCTATGGGATGAAATTAGTCTCAGATTTACTAATGAATGCGTGCACAATTATCCATGAACTTGATAAATGTCGCAAATGTATCTTACTATCTACAACCAAATGTCTGTCAACTTGTGTCTGTGAAATTCAGAATGACATGAATGTGCAGCGCTTGGTACAAATAGAAACATATTTGTGAATACAGATGTTTTCTTTTGCATTCGTGTATCAGAATGTGCGCATGCAACAAGGAAGATGTGCATTTGTGGATCAAGTGCATTCGCGTGCATTCATTGCCATCTCTTCGGAGTCGATACTGTTTGATTCATTTGGATTTTGAGACTTTCTTTGCGCAGTTTTCAGCATTTCACAACCCCCACACACAAACAACTACATTTTGGTCTTGTCTTATTTTGTCAAATGTATTTTAAAAGCAGCATTTTTTTCATACTTTTTCAGGTCAGAAAATGTGGAAATCTGCATAAACATAAAAAAAAAGAGTCACATCCCTGCTTAAAGACCTGTTGTGACCTAGTCTTTAAGAAATAATTAAGACTACGAGTAAATCCAAAACTTTGACAAACATACAATTATATGAATGGAATTTTATTTTGTGTGTATATATATATATTTCTATCATTCTAAAGAATAATGAACAAACAGCAACATGACAACATTCAGAAAATTGTGCTGGGGTGTTTAAGTTGAAAGCTGCTGCTTGAGGTGATTTCTTGGCCCCATTAGAATGTGAAACTCATATTTCTGAGAATGTCTTGACAAATGCAAACAGTGTTTGGTGAATCCAGTGTTTTTGTAGTTGGCTGCTCACTGGCTCCCTCTGTAGGTGCTGTATGAGTATTTGCTGACCAGCAGTGGCACATGACAGCTCTGATCAGCATCGCTTATAGTGAAGACAATCTAAATGTAGAAGAAATAAAGAGTTCAGTGACATTTCTCTGTCATGTCTAACACTGAGCCTACGTAAATGCAATCTCTCTTACATCAGTTCACTATTATTCTTTCTTACAAACCTCGACATATGGGTAAAAGCTGGACTGTCCCAAACTCTCCCAGTACTGGCCCGTCTCAAAGCGGATCTTGTACAATCCTGGAGTGAAGGCATCGCTGGTTATTAGTCCTGGACAGCGTCCATCCTCATTTGTGTTCCTGAAATAATCAATGGCTCAGTATTTAACATAATAGCAAATTTCCATGGTTTCACTAATAAACCTCTCAAAATCAGACCCAAACTTTGGACAGTAAGTAACAGTTTTCAGGAAAAAAATTCCAGGTTTTCTAAAAAAAGAATCTCTCATTGGTTGGCCAAACAGATAGTTCCGCCCCCAAACTCACATCATTGGTTGAGCCAGCGTTACTGTGTCAGGCTGGTCAAGATGTTCAAACATTCAAAAACATCCAAAAATGACACACTTCAGCTTTAAACAATAACCATATACCCACCCGATAGTTATGAGGCTCCAGATGGCCATGCGGGGGTCCAGGTGGTGTAGACTGAGGGCCACTCTTGCCGCTGGGACCCCGTCCCCAGTGTTCAGCACATGTGTAGTGATGGGACTGCTGCTTTTCGCTGAAGAACCCATAGCTGTAAACCTACAATACATAGAGGAATTATGATTTTAAAGAGAGGTATCCAAAAAAGTTGCCCCATCTGATTCTTTCGAGTCAGAAAGGATTATTCAAAACCTCTCAAAACAATACTGGTCAATAATAAAAAATACAGACTCCTGTCAACATTAATATTGAAGTGGAGATTTTAATCTTGTACAATGAACATTAACATTACCAGCTTCTAACTAAACTATTAAAAAGATGTTTAAGAAGATCAGGTCTTACCCGCTATGAAGTCAGAGTCTTCTGGCTGTGCTGCTGTTTATATGAGGATGATCCGGACTCGACACTGTTTGATTAGTTTCAATGAGTTAATCAGCAAAACAAACGAGCGTAAGCACACAGGGTTAATATTTAAGCCAACAGCTCTTAAAAACGTGTTAGTATCACAAATCTTTAGAATATAAAGCACCGCAAAACAAAGACTGACTCTACAATCCTACCTTAAAGTCTTTTACGTACAACAAAGAGGGACAAACCGAGCTGAAATGCTGTTTGAGGGCAGATGGACTTTGACCTCTTGTAACTAGTTTGATTTGGTTTTTTTACATGAGTGGAAAAACGTAAGCATAATAAGGTTACTGTTCTACAACAGAACGGGATTGAATCATATAGATCAATGGTTTTCAGTCTTTACAGACCCAGAGACCCCCATTATTATTATTATTAAAAAACTAAATCTGTTTTCTTTGATTAAGAACATTAACTAACATCATTACGTTACGTAATGCTTAACAGATCATTAGTTAACAAGTAGTTAATAGTTAAAATGTCATGAAAATTGAAGTTCAATCATCTCCCCTAAAGTGGCTTCAGGAACCCCTGATGATTGTATAGATAATGGCTTTTAACACTTTGATCAAAATTCTGTCATTAAAAAAATTATTGGACAAAAACAATTTGAGCCTCTATATTAATATACTGTACATGAATGTATTTTTATTTCTGTTGGTGAATACATTCATAACTGCAATGCAACAAAGTGATACAAACAAAACAGCGTTCCATAATATTTTACAGTAATATATAACAAAAAAATTCACAAACATGCAGCAGGAAACCACTTTACTATTTTATGCCTTATTAAAAATGTATGCCTCATTTTTGTAAGTGTATGGACTTCACTAATTTTTTACATTAAACAACAACAACAACAAAACCTTTTCCTGATCATACAGTAAATCTAGTCATAAAACTAAATTGGCCAGAGCTGTTAATGAGGAGATATTTACATATCACTTGCACTGAGCAAAAACCATGTCTAGTTGGTAACAGAGGTAGATGGTGGTCGTTGTGTTAATTCCAAAATGATCAATTATGAACAATTATTATACATTTTGTGAATTTTAATGACATTTGGGTTAAAATATGAGTGTATATACATCTCAGTTTAAATCTTAAGTCTCATGTATGGCTCATAAATATACATAATTGAGCTATTTTTTAATATATCAGGGTCTATCAGTTGATGTAGATATCGTTATTAGCATCAGTAATTTAATAACCCATATCAGTTGACAAATGTTGTGTAGAACCATAAAATTTTATTCTAGATTTATGTAGGATATCTGCAATGACATAGTGTGTGTGTGTGTGTGCGCGCGTGTGTGTGTGTGCGCGCGTGTTTGTGTGTGTGTGTGTGCGCGTGTGTGGTTGGTATCCTTTAATTTTATCCTGAACTTGAGTCGTATCAGTATTGACTGAAATCATGGAAAAACAGCTTGTGTTCAAATAACTCATAAAAGCATCAGCAGCGTTTGACGACACATAGTTCTGTTTGGTCTGTTTCTGGTCTGTTTAGACAGCTGCTCCACAACCGGATTCAAACTGGATTAATGCTCAGTTTACATGATGACATTTTGAACAGATCTGGATATTTGGAAATGATCCAGATATTGTTTCTCTTCAGTTTATTAAACGAAACAAAAACAAAAAAGTTACAGGTTCCAACTTACCTGAAACCTGCGTTTACATGTAGAGCAAATCTGATTCATAGTAATTAACCTAGAAAACACATGAATAAATAAATGTTAAACAGATGACTGTCAAACATCAAACATTTACATTTTTATAGCATTATACCATTTTTGTATATCCTGAAATATTGTTTCAAGATGTTTTATGGTGTTAAAGCCTGTTTTAAAAAATATCACAATAACAGAAATTCAAGAACCTGTCTTTTCATTTCAAAATCATAAGAATGATTTACCGTAATGCAAAAAAAGACTTGTTCCTATTAAAGTAATGTGAAAATGTAATTAAGTAATAGAAAAAAAGTACAAAAAAGTATATTTGACAAATCAATTTTAAATTTTTATCAGTTCATGCATGTGAATTTTGCTGGAAAACGAACAAATGATTTTGCCATTGTTAACAATATGTTGTTTGATATATATATATATATATATATATATATATATATTACAGTTTTTTATTCACTTTGGTACTATTTTCACAAGTAAGGTGTATATTTTCAAAACTCTTAGTACTAATATCACAACAGATCATCAAAATTGCACTTTTTTCAAATATTTCAGCATATTTTCACTTGTCTTAATACAATACACACAATCACAAAGTATCCTCTTCACTACACAAAATAAGTTTTTAATTTATATAAATGTTTCATTCACAGTAACAGCCTTTCATAAAGCTCTGTTAATGTGAGCTTGTGAAAATAGTAGCAAAGTGACTGAAAAAAACTGTAATTTATTAATTAATTTCACTACGATTGTTGTCACAATTTCTTTAACTATGATAATTTGACAGTAAATTTGTAAAAATGCAGACTTAATTTATGGGTATAATTGATTTAATCTGGTCTCATGACTACTGTTTCGAAGTGTTTGAGTGGGAGTTGAGCATCAGCCATTGTGTGTGTGTGTGTGTGTGTGTGTGTTTACATTCTGTCTGTTTTCATCACTGCTGTCTGCTGTCTGTGGGCTCTGTGTGTCTCTGTCTGTCCTCAGGGGAGGAGAGTTACCAGACGAATCGTCCGCACTGCTCACAGAGCCATGGAGCGGAGAGAACGCCACACCGTCTCCTGAGAGTCACACATACACACACACACACACACACACACACGCTAAATGACATAAATCTGAAGATCAAGGACAGAAATGCTGCCAAGGCCCTGAGGCTCCAGCCCCTTTAGAGGCGCCACTTACTCAAAATGTGAGACATAATGTCCAAATAATGACAAATAACATCACAAATATGAGACCCCACTGGCCTGGTTTATAATCCACCTTTACAAGGTGCATCTGATGATGAAAGAATGAGTGTTTTACCTGACCGCTCTTGGCTTTGAGGGTCCATCCGCTCCAGACTGTCCAGCAGCTCGTCTATCTGTGATTTAATCACCTTCAGTTCTTTCTTAATGCACATCAGCTCCTCCATTCTTACTGCAGAGAGAAGTAGGTTAGCGAGCATTAATGTTATGTTCAGCGACACTAGCGACTAACTAATGCCACTGGTTGAGACAGTATTGCCAAACATATTGCATTTCTATTTGCCACCACTAGTGGAGCAGAAATTACAAACTGCAGCTTTAAATAAAGACGTAAAGACATATGAGATGTAGCCTAGCAGTTAGCACACAATAGCTTAAAGTGGATTATGTGATAAAGTGTGTCATTTCTGTGCAAGTAGCAGCATCAAACGGACTGCAAAAATAACTGTTTCCAAACATGTTTCCCAACTGGTCTTTTCTGCCCCACCCCCTAATTTGCCATTGGTTGGACAAACATGTAGCCCCTCCCCAAACTCATATCATTGGTTGAGCCACAATTTGAGCGCTTTTGCCATTTTAAGCATAGTAAAGCATAGAAAAACTATAAACTTCCACTTTAAAAAGTAAAAAAAAAGAACCAAAAAGTTAAATTGTAGTACTTTCAAGAGACAAATGAGGATGCCCAGATATAAGCAACTCTTCTAATCTAATGTCTCTAATGATGGAAACTTAGATTGGACCTCTTTTCCGCAGCATGATAATACCACTCAAACACCCCTCCAATCCCAGCTGGATAAAAAAAAAAACATTCCAGCTCAGCACCAGCCATTAAAAAGCGGTTTGACCTCCCAGCTACAAAGGCAAACTCATTCTACTGTGATCTGCTGGCAGTAAAAACTATTAGGGCTTGTAATAAAGCACTATAAACGCTTCTTATTGGTTATGCACTATTAATTTGCTATAATTGCTTTTGGTGAAAGGCTAGGTTTGATTACTGAGGGAGTAGTTCTATAGCGGAGGGAGGATTTTAATGAAGAAACCATCTGGAGTTCGACAGCAGAGGCGCATGCATGCACGTAGACATACACGCTCACATAAAACACAATTATATGAGCAACATTCACCAAAGCACAATCCAAGGGTACAAAATGTTGTACAAGAGATGCTGATATTCATTATAAGATGCAAATGCAAACATGAATGTTTGGCCAAAGAATCGCAACGCTGTGCCTTTCTACACAGCATTCTCACTGTGATAAACTCCAGTACTCAAGGGGGCGATGAAGTTACCTTAAAATTGCTCAGGCAGCTTGCTATAAACATACTGACAGTTTAATTTTAATTCCAGTAGGAATTCTGCATAATCTTGAGTTTCATGTGAGGGTTAAAAAATTCCCTGTTGCACTCATTTTCAAGTTGACCAACAGAAAGGTGGGTTTGAAAGCATTAATTGCTACATTATTTATAGTAGACAATTGTGCCTGCAAATTTTTGCTGAAATTTCGCCAATGTGACTACCTTTATATTGTTTCTACACCGGGTGTGACTGTTGCGTTGCATTGAGCTAAAACAGCTTGAGGCTACATTTTACAATGTGTAATTCATAAAACAAACTGTAACAAATTAAAAGTAATTGTTTCCAAACAGGTTTCCCAACTGGTCTTTGTGTCCCGCCTCCCATCTGTCACTGGTTGGACAAAAATGTGTCTACACTGGGCTTGACTGTAGTTGTGTTGCGTTACACAGCGCTAAAACAGCTAACAGCTAAAATATGTAATTTCTAAAACAAACACAGACAACAAATAATTGTTTCCAAACAGGTTTCCCAACTGGTCTATTCTCTCCTGCCCCCATCTGTCATTGGTTAGACAAACATGTTTCGACAAAGGGGCTTGACCATTGTCACGTATCACGCCATTGCAACAGCTTGAGGCTTTCTACATTTTAAAGTGTATTGTTTGTAAAACAAACTGTCAAACAAAAAAATTACTGTTGTTTCCAGACAGGTTTCCCAACTGGACTGGACAATATGTTCTACCAATGTTTTGCTAACATTCTCTGTGGGTTATGAAAACATTATTTCTGAATGTTCTTTGAACATTCAAAATGTCCATTTTCACATTGGTTATGCAAACATTTCATTTTATAATTTTGCAAATAGTATGGGAACGTTACTCTTCTGAAGTACTCTCATTCTGAAAGAATGTAAAATAATAAAAAAAAAAATGTTAGAAAAATGTCCAACTAAAATGTTTCAGAAAAACGTTGCATGAACAATGTAAAAAGAATGTTTTTTCTGTTTTAAGAACATTGCTAAAGACCAGATAATGAACACTGAATGAATGTTACTGGAAGAACGTTTGTTCATTACTTTGAGAGAACTTTGCCAGAACATTAGCCAAAGTTATGAGAATGGGGTATTAGTGATTATTATAGGTTTTCATTGATTTTGCCATGTCACGTCACAACAACTGCACCCAATGTAGACACGGTGGATTTCCTATCAAAACAGGAAGTTGGAATCGTGCATAACTGTTATGCAGCCCAGCAAAACCATGATTTGCTATTTGCTATTAATTGTCAAATTCAAATTTTTGAGTGCTTTTTTTTTTGGACATTGCCCTTAAAGGGGCGATTTCACTTTTTTTACATTAGTGTGTAATGTTGCTGTTTGAGCATAAACAATATCTGCAAAGTTACGAAGCTGAAAGTTCAATGCAAACGGAGATATCGTCTTTTAAAATTCTGGCAGTTTAATGCCTACAAAAACGGCTGGTAGGGACTACAACAAGTTACTTCCCGGGTTTGTGAC
>NW_015659563.1:210191-212252 GCF_001515625.1 Sinocyclocheilus rhinocerous | reverse complement strand
TTGTTTACAATACAACCGGAGCACATGCCGCTGAGGTGAGGGGCGGGACGTTTAGACGCGCACTAGAGGCGGTTTAGCCAATCACAACACACTGGGCCAGCTAATCAATCAGAGCCCATCGTGTATTTCTGAGGGAGGGGCTTCATAAAAGCAGGAAATGATCAGCACGTTTCTCAGAGAAGAGACAGAGCGGTGTGGAATAAAGGTAAATTATGTGAAAAATAATGCGTTTTTAAAAAAAACAAAGCATTAACACATGTTAGACTGCACCCCATAAACACAATCAAGCCTAGAAAAAAAACAGTCAACCACCCCTTTAATGCAAGATTGTCATTACTATATTCAGTCCATTTTTCATAGAAAAATGTTACATTTTAATTGTATATATGCTAAAATTGACAAAACTTAAATCTTGATTTCATGAGGTCTTTATACATCTTGAGCTTTGAAAGTGCATCTTACGCTGGGTTCCTCTGCTCCTGGACTTGTGTCTGCTCTGAGGTTTTTCTCTGCTTTGCCGCAGGGCTGCGGAAGAAAAAGAGGGAGAGGAACACGTCCGTCGAAAAGATGCGAAGTCACACGGGATGGTCGTCACAGACATCGGAACATGTTGATAATCGAAAACCCTGAAAATGAAAACCAGATGAGTGAACAGAAATAAATAGTAAGTTCTCTAGGAAGATTTTCTTTCATGATGCTCTGAATTCTGATTCACAATGCATGGTTATTATTGGCAGGCCCTGGCCTACTTCCTGTTCCGCGACTGAAGAACATCACAGCAATTATGCATGCCAGCCGCAGCCTCTGCATGATACATACATTAGCGGCATGGCACTTTACTGATCACTCTACGTCTCCAGCTTTATCCGCTCTGTCACATCCTCGGCATGCTGCGAACGTCTCCGGCAAAACTTGGCAACAAAGAGCTTTTTCAAAAATTGCTACGCTTTTATTTAAAGATTAGCAGGGTCTATGAAATAGGAGACTTTTCCCATCATGCCCTGAGGCCTAGCAGTTTGTGACCGGAGAGAGATATCAGGAGATGAGAGATTGGGAGAAATCTGCTGCTGGTGTCAAGAGCATGATGGAACATGCATTTAGGAAAACGAGCTAGCATAGAGTGAAAGAGACGGGACCAGACAAAAGTACAGGCATAAGCAGGCCCACACTGAATCTACAGCAAAAGAAAGTGCTGCAGATTTCAGCAGAATTGAAAGGTCCCTTGTCTGTCCGGTTATTAAATATTACGGTTTTTAAATGAAATTGCTCAAATTAAAAAAAATTCTAACTAGTTACTCCGCTAGGAGTAAGAGTGTAATGGTTATCATATTTTACCATTTTATATTTGGGATCTTTGTTGCACATAGTTAAAAATGTTGTTTTTTTTTTTTTTTACTATTCAAAAGTTTTATTTCAGATAGTTGCCAAGGCAACATTACTCATACAGTATGCATATATATATATATATATATATATATACACACACACACACACAAATGACAAAAACAACTAAATTATTAAAACCTTAATGAAAACAGAAAATATGAAAATAAAAAAATATTCAAAACCAGAATTATTATTATTATTATTATTATTATTAGTTAACAAAAACTAAAAATTAAATCCAAAACCATAGAAAAACTTTTTCATTACATTAAATAAAATAAATGTTAACTGAAATAAAAATATGAAAAATTAAACATTTTTAATTTTAGATTTGTATTTGCCATTTTAATTTAGTAATTAATTTAAACTGTATGTACTAAAATAACTAAAACTAAAACTCAAATAAAAACTATACAGATATATTAAAAAATACAAAAAATGGTCAACAATACAACAAAATTACTGAAACCTTAACTAAAATTAAAATGAAAACATAAAAATAAAAGCTAAAAAACGTAATTCATTGATACTAAAATACCACTGATTTTTAAATCTTATTATAATTTAAAATAGCTGTTTTATATATATACAGTGCTGTGAAAAGGTTTTTGCCCCCTTCCTGTTTTTTTAATTTTTTGCATATTTGTCACACTTAAAAGATTCAGATCATCAAAC
>NW_015659563.1:200849-209939 GCF_001515625.1 Sinocyclocheilus rhinocerous | reverse complement strand
GCCATTTCTAAGGCTTTGGGACTCCAGCGAACCATGGTCAGAGCCATTATCCACAAATTGAGAAAACTTGGAACAATGGTGAACCTTCCCAGGAGTTGCCGGCCAACCAAAATTACTCCAAGAGCACAACGACGACTCATCCATTCAGGTCATAAAAGAACCCAGAACAACATTTGGGGAGCTACAGTTCATTGAGGGAACCATGAATGCCAACATGTACTGTGACATACTGAAGCAGAGCATGATCCCCTCCCTTCGGAGACTGGGCCGCAGGGCAGTATTCCAACATGATAACGACCCCAAACACACCTCCAAGACGACCACTGCCTTGCTAAAGAAGCTGAGGGTAAAGGTGATGGATTGGCCAAGCAGGTCTCCAGACCTAAACCCTATTGAGCATCTTTGGGGCATCCTCAGACGGAAGGTGGAAGAGCGCAAGGTCTCTAACATCCACCAGCTCCGTGATGTCGTCATGGAGGAGTGGAAGAGGACTCCAGTGGCAACCTGTGAAGCTCTGGTGAACTCCATGCCCAAGAGGGTTAAGGCAGTGCTGGAAAATAATGGTGGCCACACAAAATATTGACACTTCATTTAGGGGTGTACTCACTTTTGTGGACAGCGGTTTAGACATTAATGGCTGTGTGTTGAGTTATTTTGAGGGGACAGCAAATTTACACTGTTATACAAGCTGTACACTCACTACTTTACATTGTAGCAAAGTGTCATTTCTTCAGTGTTGTCACATGAAAAGATATAATAAAATATTTACAAAAATGTGAGGGGTGTACTCACTTATGTGAGATACTGTATATACACACAGTATGTATGTATGTATGTATTTTTGTGATATTATAGTGAATTTAATCTTTGTATGGCAAGTGAGGTAACGCCATGTGGTACAGCATTTAAAAAAAGTTCATGATTATAATGATTATATTATATTATATGTTTTTTTAGAGTCATTAAACTGAAACTTTTCCTGAAAATAATGAATGTTTTCAAAGCTCCAATGCATAAACCAACACAAATAAAAATAATAAATTTTTAAAAATGTGTTTTAAAGAAAGAACTAGTACTTTGTTGTCCGTCCTATTTTGATTCTTTTCATGACTACGATATGGGAAATTATTGCACAGAAAAACTGAGACTCAAAGTAGGCTGGAATCAAACTTCAGTTTCCCACACGAGCATCACAGCTTGACGGGTCTGTAGCATGAGTGCTAACCGCTAGGCCATGGCTCCATAACCGCATACTGCTAAAATGCTAATACATTCTCCTGCTGTCTTTTCTCCCTCTCTCTCTCTCAATGAAGGAAATGGGATCAAATGCCACACGGAGAGGTCTCTTAAAACTAATGAGATTTTGTTCTAAAGTGACAGGCTGATCTCTCAGACAAGCTTCATTATCCAGAGTTCAGTCTCTGTCTGACGGCTCACAGAGGGAGAGGCGAGCGGCAGAGGCATCTGAATCAAACGCTTCTATTAACGGTCATTCATGTACATCAGGACAGATATCAGCTTTCATTTCAACGCGAAGACTGATTTGCTGGCTGTTCAATAAATTGTAGAACAGCAGGGGCCATAAAGACATCATCCGGCAATTATATCTCTCTTTATGAGGTTTAGCTTTATAAAACAATATTGAACTGGCACAAACACTCTGATCTATCATTGTAGCTTGCAGAAATTGTTTGCTGTATCATTAGCGCATCTGTTTGTTGTTAACTAAATTCGCTGTGTAAATCACTGCAGGACAGAAAGTGTTAAACGGCGCACTGGGACAAACTCACTGAACAGACTGAATTGAACAGTGTAAATCTGAAACTGCTCACTTGTGCGTCGTGTGTTTGACATGATTGATTCTTTCCCTGAGGTAATTCAGATTGATTAATTCAGATGGAGTGTGCACACAGGGGGAAAGTGGTTTGTCTGAAATGAATGGGGATCACAGAAGCGGGATGGAGGTTAATGGAGTGGAAGGAAGTTTTTTGCTATTTCAGCACGGTTAAAAATCAAAACATGGGCATTTCAGATGAAAAGGAAAATAATGACAAACCTCAGAACTTAAATATGCTGCTGTGTCCACAGAACTGAAATCTGTAAACGTGGTTGACTTTGGATCATGCATGAGCAAACCTCACAATATGTCCTGAGAGATCATAAATAAAACATTCCTGCTGAACTTTGCTAATGGACTGGACTAGATATGAACAAAAAACACATGTTTTGAAGCAGATAAAGTATCAATATGCTCTATATGTTACCATTAATGCAAAACTGAAAACAAAATAACAATGAACTACTTAAGTATTGAATGTTTTTGGTTAATGTTAATTTCGATATACACATTTTTTGCATTTTAAGTATTTTAATGAACAAATATGAATTAACAATGAACTGTTCATTGTTAGTTCATGTCAGCTGAAGTCCATTAAATAATATTAAAAGTGACAACATTTGAATGACTGGTCAGTAAGTTAATTGGCTGACTGACTGACTGACTAATAGATTGGTTGGTTGGCTAGCTTGTTGAATGACTGGTCAGTAGGTTAATTGGCTGACTGACTGACTAATAGATTGGTTGGTTGGCTAGCTTGTTGAATGACTGGTCAGTAGGATAACTGGCTGAAAGACTAACTGACTGACTAATAGATTGGTTGGTTGGCTAGCTTGTTAAATGACTGGTTATTAGGATAATTGGCTGACTGACTGACTAATAGATTGGTTGGTTGGCTAGCTTGTTTAATGACTGGTCAGTAGGTTAATTGGCTGACTGACTAAAAGATTGGTTGGTTGGCTAGCTTGTTGAATGACTGGTCAGTAGGTTAATTGGCTGACTGACTGACTTAGTAATATATTGGTTGGTTGGCTAGCTTGTTGAATGACTGGTCAATAGGTTAATTGGCAGACTGACTGACTGACTGACTAATAGATTGGTTGGTTGGTTGGCTAGCATGTTGAATGACTGGTCAGTAGGTTAATTGGCTGACTAACTGACTAATAGATTGGTTGGTTGGTTGGCTAGCTTGTTGAATGACTGGTCAGTAGGTTAATTGGCTGACTAACTGACTAATAGATTGGTTGGTTGCTAGCTTATTGAATGACTGGTCAGTAGGTTAATTGGCTGACTAACTGACTAATAGATTGGTTGGTTGCTAGCTTATTGAATGACTGGTCAGTAGGTTAATTGGCTGACTAACTGACTAATAGATTGGTTGGTTGCTAGCTTATTGAATGACTGGTCAGTAGGTTAATTGGCTGACTAACTGACTAATAGATTGGTTGGTTGCTAGCTTATTGAATGACTGGTCAGTAGGTTAATTGGCTGACTAACTGACTAATAGATTGGTTGGTTGCTAGCTTATTGAATGACTGGTCAGTAGGTTAATTGGCTGACTAACTGACTAATAGATTGGTTGGTTGCTAGCTTATTGAATGACTGGTCAGTAGGTTAATTGGCTGACTAACTGACTAATAGATTGGTTGGTTGCTAGCTTATTGAATGACTGGTCAGTAGGTTAATTGGCTGACTAACTGACTAATAGATTGGTTGGTTGCTAGCTTATTGAATGACTGGTCAGTAGGTTAATTGGCTGACTAACTGACTAATAGATTGGTTGGTTGCTAGCTTATTGAATGACTGGTCAGTAGGTTAATTGGCTGACTAACTGACTAATAGATTGGTTGGTTGCTAGCTTATTGAATGACTGGTCAGTAGGTTAATTGGCTGACTAACTGACTAATAGATTGGTTGGTTGCTAGCTTATTGAATGACTGGTCAGTAGGTTAATTGGCTGACTGACTGACTTACTAATAGATTGGTTGGTTGCTAGCTTATTGAATGACTGGTCAGTAGGTTAATTGGCTGACTGACTGACTGACTAATAGATTGGTTGGTTGGCTAGCTTGTTGAATGACTGGTCAGTAGGTTAATTAGCTGACTGACTGACTGACTTACTAATTGATTGGTTGGTTGGCTAGCTTGTGAAATGACTGGTCAGTAGGTTAATTGGCTGACTGACTGACTTACTAATTGATTGGTTGGTTGGCTAGCTTGTTGAATGACTGGTCAGTAGGTTAATTGGCTGACTGACTAATAGATTGGTTGGTTGGCTAGCTTGTTGAATGACTGGTCAGTAGGTTAATTAGCTGACTGACTGACTTACTAATATATTGGTTGGTTGGCTAGCTTGTTGAATGACTGGTCAGTAGGTTAATTGGCTGACTGACTGACTGACTGACTGACTAATAGATTGGTTGATTGTCTAGCTTGTTGAATTACTGGTCAGTAGGTTAATTAGCTGACTGACTGACTTACTAATAGATTGGTTGGTTGGCTAGCTTGTTGAATGACTGGTGAGTAGGTTAATTGGCTGATTGACTGACTGACTGACTGACTAATTAGTTGGTTGGTTGGTCGACTGAAAATTGATTCATAGGTAAGTTTGTTGGTTACTTGGTAGGTTGTTGGGTTGACTAGCTGAAGGATTGGTTGGTGGGTTGACTGACTGACTTGTTGGTTGACAAGGTTGGTTGCTTGATTGATATTTTGGTTGGTAAAGTAGTTTGGTTGTTGGGTGGATTGCACCTTTACATGTTTTATAGCTACAATAAGCATATTCACATATGAACAATATACAGCATTCCTGTTCTGTTTCTCCAGCAGAAAGTGCTTATGAATTTCATTTGTCTCCATCGATTTAATTGGTCTCCATATACTTATACCATTAACTGAAAAATAAAGACCATATAAGAGCTTAAAATATGCAAACAGAATGGTATATCACTAGTCCATGAATGAATAGTGTTGTTGTTTTGTGTTGTTGAGTGATCACCTGTGTGCTTTTGCTTTGCTCTCAGGTTGAAAGTGCTTTTCAAACCCTATATTGATCCTGTTCCACTGTTTTATGGCCCTAACGGTTTTCCCTGGATTCAACACAGTCCAGATAGATTCTCTGATCCACAGATAGGGAGCTGTAAATTACTTTGCCTCAGAGGAATACGGTGATTGAGGGAGATTTGACTGCAATGGGATCAGACTGGGTCAGATTGCCGCTCTAAGCTGCAGGATAAAAGAGTCTAATGACAGTGATATCCAGCTCTTAAAATAACCTGCTCACAGCTGCAGATCTCAGCCTCAAATACTTATCAGTCCCAATGTGTCTGAACCTCGTTAATAGTGATATCCATTTTACTCTTGCTCATATTTAGGGTGAGTGATTTGAACCAAACCCTAAAGTATTCAACTTCGTTGTGGGCTCTTACAACTTGAGCCACACATAACACTTAACAACTGCATAGCAGTGCCCTAGCAACCAACTACAACACTCAACACGTCTTAGTAACTACTTAGCATCAACATGACAACCACCCAAAAATTGCGGCAGAAGGTTTCGCACCACTCACATTTTATGAATATGTAGAAATTGAGTTTAAAATTATTGCCATCATAAACTATTTCATAAAAAAAAAAAACCTTGCATTATTTATTTATTTGAAGCTTATATCCTCCATGTAATAAAATATAAAAGAGGTAATTGCAACTTTTTTTCTCACGATTCTGATGTTTTTTGTTTTTTTTTACCCGGAATTCTGCATATGTATGTGGTCAAACCACGTTTCCAAAGAATTCAGAAAAAAACAAAAAACAAAACAGAAGTGCATAACGTAAACTCAGAATTCTGAAAAAATCAGAAATGTGCAATGTAAATTCAAAATAGCAAGATACAAACTCCCAATTCTGAGACAAAAATTTAAAAATTGTGAGATGGAAACTCACAATTGTGAGATATAAACTTGCAATTCTAAAATGTCTGAATTCTGGAATTATATATTTACAGTTTCAAGACAAAAAAAGCAGATGTCAGAATATTATGCTAAAAATACTGTTTTTTAAATGTTAAAGTTAAAATGTAAAAAATAACAAACAAACAGTTTTACGCTAAACATTGTCATACATATTTTACACTCACTGCTACATGACAGATTTCAATTTTATTTTTAATTACATTTTACTTAAACTTTAAGTCAATACTAAAACACAGATGCTTTAACAATATAATATAAATAACATAAGATATGAAAATATTTGAACTGCAGTATTCTCTACTGTGTTTGCATCCATATTCATTCAGCTGCATCCATGTTCACTCACTGACAAATGTGAATTATATTTTTAAAGAGTATGTTTTCAGTGAGCAGTTCTGCAGAGCAAAAGACACGGTACACATTTTAAAATGAGCGCCGAGAAAAAGTGTTCCATTGTTTATTAAAAGTAATCCCTCGTGAATCATTTTATTGCTCTCTTATAAGCTTCCAAAGTGAAGAAAATGGCTTTGTTAGCCAGAGGCAACATAGTGCACAGCAGAGGGTTAAATTTAGACTTTTGTTATGGCAGACACACACACATCTCTGAGCAAAAAAAACGGCCTCTAGAGAAACCTCCGTGTGCCACACTAATGCATGCAGCCAAACGTATTTTCAGAGGTTTTCTCTCTACGAAGGGATGCTTGGCCCTGCGGGAGGGCGTTTAAAATGCTGATAGAATCCAGAGGTTGTGTTGAATCTCGGCACACACTAATGCAGTAACAACAGCATCTGACCGCAGGCCATAACCAATGAGACGTCAGATCTTCTGATGAGATTGAATTAGAGAACAAAGTTCCTGATATGTGAAAACACTTAACAAGAGGCAAATAAGCAGCTGCGTGAGTCAAACAGAGCCCAGAGCTAAGAGAGAAGATGCCAGTCAAAGCCGCACTATAACATTATGCAAATAAGTGGAGTAAATTCCCGTTGTGCGCGCGCGCGTGTGTGTGAGAAAGTGTGTGTGTTTAAGTGCTGGTAGGATGCTTAGGAAGGTAAATGAGATTAAATGAACTATGAAACTGCATTATAGACCTTGTACATTTTAGAGTGCATTGTGGGTAGATAAAGGACATTCAGTTCGGTCTGTAATACAGAATATAAACAGTGTTTATCATAGATGTTTATATGCTTGAATGTCGTGACTGGTTGCCAGGGTGTTGCTATGCAGTTGCTAATATGTTCTGGCCCAAGTCTCAATGGCCGCATTTTCAAGTGACCAATTTCTGATTTTTTCCTCCCACAAATCGGATATGACCCACGAACATGTAAGCAGGAAAAAAGCACATGGATTCTGATAGTCTCAAACCAGGTGTCATTTATATGGAAATAATTCTGATATGAATCAGATCTGTGCATTTGCATCTGCCATGTAAGTGGACTGCTGTTGTCAGGTTGCCAGGTTTTCACAATAAAACCCGCCCAATTTCTCCTCAAAACTAGCCCAAAACTAGCCCAATCATGTTTCAGGGGGGTTCCCCTGGTAAAATTCATATTCCATGGGATAAATATCACATTATTGGGGTCGCTATAATCCAAGGACATGAAAAACAACTCGCGGCAACAGTGTTAAAGTAGCCCAATTCCGTGGGAAAACCGCGGACCTGGACACTAGTGGACAGGTCGGATACTCCCCTGTCATTTGCAATGTTGCCAAGTCTGTGGTTTTCCCGCTAATTGGGCTAATTTTACACTGTTGCCAAAGGTTGTTTTTTCGTTCGCTGGTTAAAGCAATCACCTGCTCTCCCCAAAATGCGATTTCGATGAAGTGGAACCCCTGATGGAGAGGAAAACCACAAAAAAAAAAAATAAACAAACGCAACTGGGCTAGTTTTAATTAACAATTGGGCTGGTTTTGTTTCTCAGATCTGGCAACCCTGTTTCCAGGTCAGTATGTCTACCTTGGGTTATATTGAGTATATTGTGAATGCAGATATTGAATATGGGTCACCTTTGAAAGAAGATGTAAACTGGTCATAAAAAAAATTGGATGTAGTCAACAAATCGGAATTGGGCATCAAGAGCTGCAGTATAAATGCAGCCTATTACATATTGGTCTTTGCATGTCAATGCAAGTTTAGGACATTTAAACTGTTTTATCGCAGTTAATAACAAATATGTGAAAGTCTTAGAAATGCATGCATTGTTTTGTGTTTCAAAGTTTTTTTTGAAAACACAATTATACCATTTTCAACAAAAGTCTAAATTGAATGACTCCAAAAAAGTCATGATGCAACCATCAATTAAAACTGGGATAGGTATGATATTTTTTATGATTTTGAAACAAGTCTCTTCTGCTCACCAAGGCTGCATTTATTTGAATTAAAATACAGTAAAAACAGTAATATTGTGAAATATTATTACAATTTAAAATGACTGTTTTCTGTTTGAATATATAGTAAAATGTAATTTATTGCTGTGATCAAAGCTGAATTTTCAGCATCATTACTCCAGTCCTCAGTGTCACATGATCCTTCAGAAATCATTCTAATATGCTGATATGCTCAAGAAACATTTCTGATTATTATCAATGTTGAAAACGGTTGTGAACAGGTTTCAGAATGACACAAGTTTGTGCAGTTGTTCCACACACCCTATGCTCATCATAGTTAATGCAAAAGAAATATGTGTATAAAATGAAACAAGATGAATGATAATTTGTTTAATTTGTTTCCTTTGGAAAGTGTGCTAGGTATTATATGTATCCAAAACACACTCACAAAGAGATCTCGCTGAGTCTCAGACTGAAACAGTATGTCCACATATGACGTTGACAAAAGTTGGCAAATATTGCTAGTTCTGATCGGCTTTTCTATGCAATTTCCTTAACACAGAACGTAAAAACTAACAAAAATGAGAAATCAACTTACAGTGGAAGTCAAAGGGGCAAGGCATTCCAGAGGATTTAAAAGCAGAAATGTGAAGCTCATATTTGCATATAAATGTACATTATTTGACCTGCAAGTGGTCGAAATCATCCTTTTAACATTGATAATACTTTTCTAGACAGATTCATACATCATAATAGTGAATAGTGTTTTTGATCAAATAAATGTGCCTTCTTCTTCTCTTCTTTCAAAAACATAAATCATATTTACCGCAATGGTAGTGTACATGCATATATATATATATATATATATATATATATGCATGTGTGTATGAGGTGAAGGGTCTATCTATCTATCTATCTATCTATCTATCTATCTATCTGTCTGTCTGTCTGTC
>NW_015659563.1:194896-200615 GCF_001515625.1 Sinocyclocheilus rhinocerous | reverse complement strand
CTTGTAACACTCTAAAGAGAAAGGAAAAAATGAAATCGCATCATATGACCCCTTTAACACATTTTTTATGCATGTGTATTTTTTTAACATTTATTCTTCATTTATTCTGATGCCTTGCATCATTGACTCCACTGAATTACTAAGCGCATAACTGGAATTTTATGTTTCTACACAGTGAGTGACGAGTTGAAATAATTTCTTTAGTAATCAACAGCATGTCAGAGATGCTGTCAGTAGACCTTAGTCAGGGTAGCGCTATATTTAATTTTTGACAGAAATGAAAACGAGGCTGTGAGGGATAGAAATACAGTGCATTCAATGGATTGCACTGCTGTTTAACAATATACCGACAGATCAGAATTTATATTCCAAAAACATTCAATTGATAAAAACATAAAAGAGTTTTGAAAGTTGTGAGCTGTGAAAATGACATGATCTAGGACCTTCTGTCCACCACAGCCTCGTTTTCATCCACGTTAAATTCAATATGGCGTCTAACCTGATTATGGTCTATATCGATTCAGTTTTGTACATTTTCTATCATTTATAAACCATTAAAGACAGACCTACTGTGAGATTCCAGGTTGTTAATTGAAGGTATATGCTTTTGTTGAAGCCATCAGCCCACATTATTTTTTAACTAATCATGTTTAAATAATCACGGAATTCCAGGTGAAAAACTACATTACCCACAATTCTGCAAAGAAACCTCCACCAATCAGAACTGCGATAAGCAATCGCACAAAAAGAACACTTTAGCGTCTACCCACTGCAAATGACATTACAGAGTCAGTCTCCCTACGCTTTTTGAAGACTTGCATATTTTGCAATAAAATTAAAAAATATATTGATTCATGGGATTGTAGTTCTTTCCCTCATTAAAGCCGTTAATTACACAGACTTGAGTATTTTTGACAAATTTTCATTTTTTTTTCTTGCTTTCAAACCAAAGTTTGTAATCTTGTGGTTTGTGTCGTGGCCTAAAACTCTTTAGCGAAGACTTTTTTGGTCACACTTTATTTTACAGTACGTGTACTTATATGTACTTACAGTGTACTTACCTAAGAAAGTTCTGGTAATACAAGGTAACTACATGGGGTAGGCTTAGTACCTAGTTATTACATAGTTATTGTAATTACTATAATAAGTACATAGTATGAGGAACAGGACTGTAAAATAAAGTGCTACCAGTTTTAAAAATATACCTCATTCAAGTCTAATTGCACCGGAAATGTCCTCTAGCTAGCTCATAACTCAGAACAGAACAAAGCCTAATATCAAAAACACCGGAAAATGGATGTTGGCAGGGACTGAAAGGAGATGGATAGACTTGAGAAAGATGAGAAAATCAGAGTGAAAAAAGCAGAGTGACACAGTGTCAAAAATATGAGTGGAACTGCATGCAGGAAGCAGATGTTTCATATTTCTTCATGACATGAGCTGTGAAATATGCCTGTGAGAAATGAGTGTGTGCGTGTGTGTGTGTGTGTGGATGTACCTGTAAGGCTCATTTCGAGGTCGCTTCATACTGGGTCTCTGTTTGGAGGGTCGCAAAACTCCCGTCATGCTTTTGTCTAAATAAGAAAGACAGCACAAGTGTGCGCTGAAAGGAAAACAACAACAACTTGAATAATACAACACTCCTTCTGTCACACAACATGCGCTGCCTCGTTCTTTATATTTATAGGGTAATAAAAAATTACTGAATCACTCTATCAAGAAACAGAATAAATGAAAATATTATGGTATCAGGGTATTAGAATGGAGAAAATCGACCTAAAATAACTTTTTTGTTACAATGGGAATTGTCAAAATATATTTAAAGAAAGACAGGCTCATTATTTCATTGAAAGGCTGTTATAAACCAACATATGTTGCTTGGTTAGGGTTAATCATCTGTGCTTTGAGATTAATATCTCTGTCACATGGTGAACACTATTCAGTGCACTTTCACCACGAATGCATCATTGTCCTAGTGATATAGGCCATTTAACAAGTAATGACTACAATAAAACACCTGGAGTGCATGTGTGTGAGTGTCTGTCTACACTTTTGAGTTTGTAAGACTATTATTTGTCTTCACACATTAATTGTAATAAATAAATAAATTTGAAATATGGACCAAAACGAAAATAAAAATACATTTACGATAAACAAAAATATATTAACATAATAATAATAATAAAAAACAAACAAATAAAATAACAAAAGCACATAACAAAACTTACATCACTAAAACTTACAAATTAATAAATGGTATTTAAATAATACAAAAATAACACTGGGATGTAGTTGATGTAGTTGTGTGCATCTCTTGAGTAAATATCCAGATCTTATTTCATCCCTCAAAAAATACAGTATACAGTAATTACAAATACAATTAATACAGTAAACAGTGATTAAAATCATCCTATCTGGACCCAACGGGTTTTGTTTAATCAGTAAAAATGAAAGTCACTATACAACAAATCAGGATAAATACTACTGAAATTAGTTCAGTTCTCAAGATAATTTCACATGATAATTTCACAATGCAAAGAAGACTTCATATTCTTTACGCAAAATATAATTCCTTATTTGTTAAATCTTTTAAAAGTGAAATATGATTTCATGTTTTTGAATGCAGTAATCAAATATGTATACATACAGCTATTCAAAATACCAGCTGCAATCTGACAGCAGTTCAGCTTCCTGTAAAATGCTGATGAGAATGAATCGAAAGAATGAGAAAAAACTCACACTTACACTGAAGCCTGCGATGCTGATTCTCAACAGGGTCATTACAGTCTTACATTCGGAACATCCTGCTCATCTGCTGTGGATTCCCTCGAATGCACTCTTTATCTATCCTCAGAGAGAGAGAGAGAGCGAGAGCTCTTAATGGCTTTTGCTACATTGGGGCTCGTACCATTTGCAAGCACATCAAATTCAAAGGGGGTTTAAATGTGCTGCTGGACTGATCCATTTCCTGCAGAAGAGAATGAGAGAAATACAGGCGAGAAAAATGAAAGTTGTGAAGCAAAATTCAGCTGAGACCCCATCCATCACTGTCTGCTCAGTGTACGAGCGCTTCACCATTGAGACAGCCTCTGTTCTTTCATTAGCGTGTGCCACAGTTCCTCCAGGCGCCCTTATTAAGAAAACCAATGAAACGATAACTTCATATAAATCTGTCCGGCTCCGCTTGAACATGACACAGCTGACTGGTTCTTTTCTTGTTATTCAGGGAGCTTTAAATTCATTCCCCTGAGCTTCCCCTCCCAACTAGGCTAATGTGAGAGGATGACAGATGAAGAACTAACTTCTCCAGCAGTCGAGACTCACTGAAATCACGCTGATGCTGTGAAACTCGCGTGGGTTTGGGATTTAAAAAGCCGTCGTCTGTGACAGCTGTGATTTCGGAGAAATGCGCCTGTTAGTCCTGGGACACATTTGAGGTGATTGAGGTGATTAATGAACGCCTGTGCTTCTATGAAAAGATATAAAGTTTGACTGCTATGATAGCAATAATTGGATCTATAACTGCAACTATTCAATAAATGAAGCAAAAAAAAAAAATAATAATAAAAAAAATATAATAATAATAAATAAAAACTTCCATAGAATATCTCAGCTGTCCAAATGTGTGTTTTATGCAGTGGACAGTGTTTACAAGCACTTGTCCTCAGATAATTACAGTTTGGGAAACTGTATAGCATAAAATCGTGAATGTATAGCCTACTAAAACCAAAAATATTTATATAGGTTATGTAACATAATTGATACAGCAATCTGAGAACCAAAAAGTGTCCAATAAGCCTAACACCGGATCTGCTGTGTTACAATTTTAAAGCTATAAATATTGTGAAAATGTTATGGTATCTAATGCAATTCATAATTATAGTGTTTTGGGCTTCTTTAAAGGGGTCATATGATGCGATTTCAATTTTTCCTTTCTCTTTGGAGTGTTACAAGCTGTTCGTGAATAGATAAGATCCCTAAAGTTGCAAAGACTAAAGTCTCAAATCCAAAGAGATATTCTTGACCCCTTTAAATTATTCGGTTTATAAACGTGCCTGACACTCCCTCTGACGCGAAATAAACCAATATCCCGAGTTATTCAGTTACTCCTAACAGTACATTGACTGAACTGCTAAAAGAGAACCGATGATGGGATGTGCTAGAGTAGAGCAGCTGGACTGAATCATCGCTCCGGCCGGACAGAGCATCATCTCAATATGGTGAGGGGCCTAACATTTCCGTCACACGCTTGAAGTATTCAGCCAATCACAACGCTCTGGATAGCTGGCCAATCAGAGCACACCTCGCTTTTCAGACCGATGAGCTTTGTAAAAATCGACGCGTTTCAGAAAGGCGGGGCATAGAGGAGAAACAATAATGTACAGTATGTGGAAAATAATGAGTTTTTTTAACCTTAAACCGCATAAACACATTTCATTACACCAAATACACCAAATAATGTTCTTTTTAGCAGCATCATATGACCCCTTTAAAAGGTAGCCTATAGGCCTACAATAATTTCTTTCGGAAATGATTAGGTCTCGTAATTATACGTCGTCACGTAATAACCAGGGTTTAACGCTTAACGCCAGACAAGTAACATGATTAAAACATCAGTAACCAAAAATAACTATGTAAACACTAAAACGCAAGTGTTATTCTGATTTTATTACATGTAGAGTAAGTGGAGAACCGTGGATATAGCTAGGCTACTGTAGGCTATATTATGCATCTATTGCTGAGGCAAGGCTCGCGCAGCCTCTCCAGGAGAAATCAACACGCGCAACACTAACAAACTCAGCATCCTGAGGTAAAAAATCAAAATGGAAAGTTTTTATATTTAAAATGCAGTTAACATCACACAACGTTTTCGCCATTACGACTGTTTAATAGTTCTATAAACAGTTCAATAAGAAAATACAATAATATTAGGTCACTTACATTTTAGGCGGAACACAGCGCATCTCGCAGCAAACAGCCGATTCATTGCTGCTTGATTCCGTGTCTGAACGAATCGGTTGAATCAAAGTTTTATTAGCCCACGCATAAACATCTGATGAATCTGCTGTTTGAACGAATCGCTTGAATGAACGACTCAACGACTCACTCATTAAACGCTCACTACTGGCACCTACTGGCGTTTTAATTTAGTTGAAAAGTATCATTTCCACCATAATTTCTTGTTTGTATATTAAAAAATATTTAAAAGAATCTCATAATATTATTTAATGCCGTTGTATTTTTCAGTGGACATTTAATTTGATAACGTATAGATAATCACATTATTATAATTGAATTTATAGATCAAATGTAAGAATTTGAAATGAAAGTATTTATGAGATTAGTGGGAAGATGCCCTCTATAAAGGTAAAAAAAATGTCATTGGATAAAATATTGAATAGCCTATATTGAATAAAATGAGAATATTGCTTCAGAATAAATCATATTTGCAAAAAAAAAACTAAAACAAAACAAAACACACACACACACACACACATAAATATATATATATATATACACACACACACACCTAACAAATCCCAATTTAACCCCTGCAAATAGTAATGTACAGAAGCAAACATGGGAAATCTATTGATGCATTAAACGGGTCATATGATGCGATTTCAATTTTTCCTTTCTCTTTGGAGTGTTACAAGCTCTTGGTGAATAAATAAGATCTGTAAAGTTGCAAAGACTAAAGTCTCAAGTCCAAAGAGAT
>NW_015659563.1:181812-194847 GCF_001515625.1 Sinocyclocheilus rhinocerous | reverse complement strand
ATATATATAAGCGCGATACCATAGAGCCCCCCAATTTAACCCCTGGTAATAACAGTATAAATATTGGTAGGCCTATATTTTAAAATACGTTTATTTCTTTGATGTTGAGTTCTGGCAGACTCGCGTGCGCGTGCAGATGCAGGGCGGGTTTAAACTCCTCAAAACAAGCAAAGACTCAGTCTGGACTCAGACAGCATCTACACAAGTTGAACATAACCAAACTGGAATAACATTAAGCTCAAGTTTTCTGTTATTCACTTAAGATTCTGAGGACTTCTATTAAGGATGAAGGTTTTTTTCATGATCATTTTTACAAGCCAACTCTTCACATCTCAGGGGCAAGTAAGTAACTTTAAAACAATATAAAAAATAAACATAAAGAGAAACTTTATTTCAAATTTTGGGCCTTTTACAAATTATTTGTATTTGCTGTCTTGAATTTTTATTTTGTTTTGTATTATTTATTTATTTATTTTTGTTAATGGGCCTATATCATTATACTGTAATGTATTTTACACAGTCTTTAATGTATGTGAATTAATATTTTTTATTATATTATATTATATTATATACTGGTCCTCCAGGGTCTATGTAAAATATTTTTAGTAATAATAAAAT
The DNA here is from genome assembly GCF_001515625.1 of Sinocyclocheilus rhinocerous. Lineage (NCBI taxonomy): Eukaryota > Metazoa > Chordata > Actinopteri > Cypriniformes > Cyprinidae > Sinocyclocheilus > Sinocyclocheilus rhinocerous. Next base: position 194,229 of record NW_015659563.1, on the reverse strand, counting down.
AAATATATTTAAAAAATGTATGATTAAGTATATAATAATATTATTAAATATATACATATTTTATTATTAAATATTAATATTATTATTAAACTAAATAATTTAATATTTTATTGTGGTTCTTCAAGGTCTGTTGCTGAATATTTAACATTTTAAATCTAAAATCTGAATCTAAATAATGAATTTACTTTTTTCATAAAATTATGCTTTTATGCAGACTTTTATATGCAAATTTGAATGTGGTAAAATCAACATCGTGTTAATATATTAATGAGTTTATAATTTAAAAAATGCTCTGATAAGCTCTCTTCATAAACATGCTTCACATTTGGAAACCATCTTTCAGCTCAGTCTGCAAATATGAAATAGTTTTTCACGCTGTGAAACCACTGTGGTGTTTGCCTTTGGTTTTAACACCAGGCTCTTATTTGGCTCTGTCTCCAAAACACAGAGTAGATCTAGTCCAAGTCTAGACCAGATTTGCAGTGGACAGACCTAATGACCGTGCAATTTAGCTCTGAAATAGCCTTCAACTTTGTTTGGAAAACTGGACAATGGAATGGACTCTGGATTCTTCTGAAAAAATGAACCTACATGAAAACACTGATTTGTTTTCATTTAAATTAAAACTCATGAATTTAATTTTACTTATTACATTTTACTTATTATTTATCTTATAATATTTTGTCTTACAGTATAAAATGTCTGATAAAAATTTCTATGGGTAATAATGTTAACTACCTAAAAGAGTGCTTTAGCCAGCACTCATGAGTGGTCTAATATATATATATATATTGCACAGGACTGTCAGAGTGGACAGGAAGTGCTGAATGCTCTTCGGCAGGTCCAAAAGCTGCTCTCTGCCCATGAGACGTCCTTCCTGCAGAGTCTGCGGAGCCTCCGCAAGAAACTCAGCCTCTTACAGAACAGCACAGTAAAACACAACAAGTCCAACGCAAACAAGAAAAGCACAGGTCAGCACCCACGGCCAAACTGGTTTATACAGACAAGAGTAAGACAATGTCAAAAACAGGAGTAAATAACACAAATTCACACAAATTTGAATGGAATTGTTCACTAAAAAAATCTAATTTTTCTTAAAATATACTCACTTCCTCACGCTATCCAAGATGTAGATGAGTTTGTTTCTTCATCAGATTTGTAGAAATGTAGCATCACATCACTTGCTCAGCAATGGATGCTCTGCAGTGAATGGGTGCCGTCAGAATGAGAGTCCAAACAGCTGATAAATACATCACAATAATCCACAAGTAATCCACACCACTCCAGTCCATCTGGAGAAGCCAAAAGCTGCATGTTTCCAACAAATCCATCATTGTGTTTTTTGAACTTTAAACCATTGCTTTTGGCCAAAATATGAGTCGATAATCCATAATAACACTTCCTCCAGTGAAAAAGTCCATCTCCTGTTGTGCTCTCACATTAAAATCCACCCACTTATTTGTTTAGAGCTGTTTTGGCTTGTAAACAGTGCTTGATTTGTGCAGATTTCTCCCCTGATTCAGATGAGACGACTTTTTCACTGGAGAAAACAGTATTATGGATTATGGACTCGCATTTTAGCTGTAAGCAATGGTTTTAAATTAAAAACGTCCATAATGATTAATTTTTTTATAGCAAACACAAGCCATTAATTGATGGACTGGAGTGGTGTGGATTATTGTGATGTTTTTATCAGCTGTTTGGACTCTCATTCTGACGGCACCCATTCACTGCTGAGGATCCACTGGTGAGCAAGTGATGGAATGCTACATTTCTCCAAATCTGATGAAGAAACAAACTCATCTGCATCTTCGATGGCCTGAGGGTGAGTAGATTTTCCGCAAATTTTAATTTTGTAAACTATGTTATGATAATGATATAAAGTAATCTTAACCATTAAATATGTCAGTGTTGTAGTACAGGATGCACTATGCAATGTGTAGGAACTGCTTGTGTAGCCTCTTTATTTCTTTTTCCCAGGATCAGACTGTGCTCCACCTGAACCGCTGGCTAATGGGCGGGTCCTAGGGAATGTGTTTAAGTTGGGCCATCAGGTTCACTTCCTGTGTAGCCCTGGCTTTCAGCTGATGGGGCCAGAAACCAGAGCCTGTCTGGACTCCCAGAACTGGAGTGGAGCTCAACCGTCCTGCAAGTGTATGAGTCTGATACTGTTTTTAACATTACTCTTTTAAACCATTATCATCTGTGTCAGGAGAAATATGACTTGCACTAGACTCTGAAATCGTTGTTTAAGCATGTAAGTTTGACAAATGTCTAGACTTTAGGGAGAGTAGCATGGCACAAAACATGATCATTCTCATTTATGTTTCGAACAAGCCATTCTTTATACATTAACATATTTAACTTCATTTCTGTGTAAATAACTCGCAAAACCTCAAGTAAATTTTCACATTCTATTCTATGTAACAATTTATGCCTCGTTCAACAAATTTGTGTGTAAATAGTTCATAAAATAATTTCTAATAAATAAACTGCTGCATTCAATTAAATTTTTAATGATTTACTCCTCAAGAAATATAAGCTAAACAATGTTAATGTTAAACAATATTTTACCAACCTCTTGCATAGTATTGCATTTAATTAAGTGTAACAAGCTGCATTCATATTAGCCAGAACAAATTACGCCTCACTCATAAAACTAGCCAAACAAATCGACAAATTTGTGCAAATCCTTTTTAAAACTTCTTGTGTAAACTTGTTGCATTCAGTTTCACATAACTTATGCTTCATTCATGGCATAAGTTATGTGAAAACAATCACAATGAATTCATTGCAACATGTATGCCTCATTAATAAAACGAAAAACAATCTGTGTAATTCCTTAAAAAAAGCCTGACATTAATTGTCAAATGTTATTCAGTGTAACAATATGTGCTTAATATTTGAAACACGACTCAAACTAATTCTTGTGTAAATCCTTCAAAAAAAAAAAAAATTTTCAAATGTAGTAACAGTTTACACATTATTAATTAAATAAAAGATGAAAGAATTTCTGTGTAATTTATTCATTAAACCTATGCATAAATGTGCATAGTAACATCTATGTAAGAGTTATTCTTAAAACACAAACTGAGCATTTTTGTGTAAATTCTTCATTAATCCTCTGCGTAAGTTGTTGCTTCAACTCAGTGCAACTGTTTATTTCTCTTTTAAGAAACACAAATGTGTAAATTCTTTTAGAAACTTTCTTACATGCTCACATGTTGGTTTCATGAACGAGACCCAGTATTGTGTACTGTTGTGATGCTTTGTGTCTATATCTGTTTTTCTCAAACCATGCATAGTAAATTTGTGGAAAGACGTGTTTTAAACGTTTCACCCAAATATACAACAGTATGACACTGAATGAACTGTACTTTCCTCAGGATCTCGCTGCCAGTTGTGTCATATCACATATGGGGACTACTCTGACTAAAGTCTAAAAGGTCAAAGGTCATTGTATAAGCATGTACTGTTTTCTGTCTTAGTTGTGGACATCACTGTAAACAATGATGCATCCGCCTCTATATCAGCATCGTCCTCCTCATCCTCTCATCGTCCTACCTCCATCTCCACCCATGTGAGAGCGTCTCGCTGCATTGAGTTTCTGGACTCCACCCACTGCACCTGTGAGCAGGGCTACAGCATCTCCAGCCACAACAGCACACGCTGCACAGGTGACACTCGCACACGCACACACGCACACGCACAGACACAGACACAGACACACACACACACACACACACACACACACACACACACGCAGCCACACAGGTTTGTTTTTGTGAATTGTGGGGACATTCCATAGGCGTAATGGTTTTTATACTGTACAAACTGTATGTGCTATTGCCCTACACCAACCCTACGCCTAAACCTACCCCTCACAGAAAACTATGTATGATTTATAAGCGTTTTGAAAAATGGGGACATGGGGTAATGTCCTCATAAGTCACCTTCTCCTTGTAATACCTATGTCATACCCATGCCTTTATACAAATTTGTGTCCTCATATGTCACAAAAACGTACACACACACACACACACAGTATTTGTATACTGCAGTACAAGTGTTAAATATCTGTGTAATTATGTGTATTTTTTCATCATTTAGTTATTTCATGACCATTTCCAATTTCAAATTCAAAAAAATATTTTTCAAAAATTGCCATTTTCCACCCTCTGTTTGATCATTAGAATTAAACCACACACACACACACACATACATTATTATGATTGTGTAACCTCACTGCATCTCGAATGAATAACAGTGCTTTCTAACAGGCTGTATTACATTGTGACAATCACAAAAATAAATAAACACATAAATAAATAAATAAATAAATAAAAACCTTTGCTGAAATGCGCTGCTCAAACCATTAAGACTAAAATAATAAGGGATATTGTTAAAAATAAACTCGTTTCACAGTAACACAGAACCACAAAATTACATTTTCATGATATGGATATTTATTATTTATTTATTTTTGTCCAGAAAACGTCTCAGGTTACGTATGTAACCATGGCTCCCTGAGAAGGGAACGAGACACTGCGTCCTCTAGGGGTCGCTATGGGGAACGCCTTCAACGTGACCGGTGTCTGAAGCATACATCTAAACACGACAATGATATTGGCCGGCGACAGCCTATGACGTCACTACTGGCGCGACCACAGTATAAAAAGGTGCCGGTAGAACACGTCATCCTCTTCTTCGTCTGAAGCTTACGTCCGAAGCATGGCGAGGAGACTAGAGGATGCAGGGAACCATGGTTACATATATAACCTGAGACGTTCCCTTCCGAAGGAAATTCGAACTGCGTCCTCTAGGGGTAGCTATGGGGAACGGTATACCCACGCTGCCATGCTGAGGGAAGTGAATGCCAATACCAAGGCGAGCACTAAGTACCAACTCAACAAGTCAAAGGAACTGCCCCTAGGATGTTTGACGGCTGTCAGTGACATTACCCCCTACGGCCAAAGGCTTGAGCTGTGCACCAAACTTACCTGTAAGGGCTGGCTTGTATAAAGCCCGAGCCCAGGGCAAAGCTCAAGCCTGGAATCAAAAATAACCAAGGATTCCTTTAAGGGGATAAGGCCGAGTATCAGGGCTGCTTACAAACCCATATCCTGGCCTGTCAAACAGAGACTACCTCCTGCTCTAAGAACGAGCTACCGAGGAACCCAGGGAAACTTAGTAGTAACACCCTGTCTAGAAAGTGAATATGCGGAGAGTGGGGCCCAAGGTAACCAGGGCCAGAGCCAACTCAAAGAAAGGGGACGAGGAAACAACGCGTCACCGTTACCATAAAGGCTTTTAAGAAGGTGCACAAAGGCTGGCGTTCGCACCTGCCATGAATATGGACTTAGAAAGTGCACAGAGAACTAGCGTGAGCACTTACCATAGATATGGATTTAGAAATACCGTAATGAACCAACAGGGAGACATAGGTTGAGTGGAGCCCAAGCTGAAAACCGGGGCCTAACCAACTCATAGAAAGGGAACAAGGCTACAGCGGGTAACCCTTACCATACAGGATTTTAGAAAGTGCGCAAATTTCCTAGTGTGCACACTTACCACAATGTGGATTTTAGAAAGTGCACAGAAGCTGAGCGTGTGCACTTACCATAGCATGGATTTAGAAACACCGTTACTAAAGGGTAACCAAGAACCTGTCCACCTCAAACTGGGAGCAGCGTGCTCATAGGTGACCCTCTAAGTGAGGGGAGCACTGCTAAGCTCGACCAACAAAAAGAGTAGCCTAACAGGGAGGCCGAAGGAGGCCTAACAACCTGAGGCTGCTGCTCAATGGCTCCAAAAACGTAGGACCTGCTTTTCCATGAGGGGAGGCCTCAAACACTCAATTGGGAGAGGCATGCTCAAAGGTAACCCTCTAAGGTGAGGGGAGCACAGCTAGGCTCGACCAAATAGGGGCAACTAATCAGGGAGGCAGAAAGCGTCCAAACTACCTGATGTCACTGTCACAGAGCTCAAAGAGCGGAGTGCTCGACCCTTAGCTAAGCACTACTAAGCTCAACCATACCAGTATCATCAGAGATACATCATAAGAGTGAGGCCCAAGCAAGGATCCGGGGCCTGAGACAACTCAGAAAAAGGGGACGAGGCAGCATGGAGCTGACATCCTCTAAACCACCCTTACCACAAAGGATTTTAGAAAGGTGCACAAAGGCCCAGCGTGCGCATCTACCATGATTATGGAAATTAAGGAAGTGCACAGAGAACTAGCGTGTGAACTTGACATGACAAAGACTAGGCTCTAAGCAGAAGAACAACCAACTCCGGGATCGGAAGAGACACATAGAAGCTCAACTGGGAGCGATATTCTTAAAAACGACCCTCGAAAGACGGGAGCACTGCCAGGCTCAACCATCACTAGAGGGGCAGAAGGCCCAGCTCTCCAAGACTCTCTACTCTCTGCAGAGAGGAGAAACAAACGTTCCATTCCGGTTGGAATGACCCTCCCGCAGTGAGGGGAGCACCATGCTCCGAACGCACCAACAGGGAGAGCTGCAGGCTCCTTGCCATAGAGCATTGATAGACCAAGGAGGCCACAAAAAAGGCCTAGCTACTTGATGTGATCACCTGTTGGAATTACGAGAGCAGCGCTCCCGGCCCTCAGGCTAAGGCAAGTCCTCAGACTCAACCCAAGCTCAGGTCTAAGCCCCTCAGGGCAAGACCGAGCAGCCCAGGGAGCATAACTATATCTCAATAGAGAGCATGGGTTCCGTTTAACCAGACCCGAAGAGAACCTGAGAAACAACGGGACCCATTAACCCATTTATGCATGAAGAGCTACTGCTCCTCAGAGCCGAAGCACACAGGAAAGGTTTCCGCAGAAACACATCTCACTCATACCTCAGGGAACGCAGCGTACTCAAGCCCACTCTGCAAAGGGGTGATTCACCGGTTCGACCATAAGGGCAGTGTGACAGGGAGGTCCCGCAGGCCCGACCGTCTATCCAACTGCAGAGTGGAAAAAAGCGTATTAGGCCCCTCAACGCCTCAGCGAGAGGAGCCTTTACATGCATGATGGTTTAGAGGATGTCTCAAATCTCAGGAGACCCCTTGGGGCAACACATGAGTAGCGCGTCCTGGCCGGGGCAGCTTCTTGAAGCAAACACCCAGCTAGGACATCAGGGAGCACATCACGAAGCATTATACTCCGAAAAATGCTTACCTGAATGGAGGTCCCGCGGGTCCTGATGAAACTAGTTAGTGAATTCACATAAACTAGCAATAGATAGATGAAATGGATCGTACTCACCAACCACGGCTCTGCGCATGACTCAAGCTCACGGGGCATCATTTGAAGGCAAAGCCCGAGTAGCCCTTCTGTTTAGTGGCACGGAGAGCAAGATCTGTGGTGTGACGAAACTCAACCACCTCATCATATCAATACACTCCGATGAGAACAAAAGGAAATTACTGATAGGGAGAAATTTTCCCGTCAGGTCCTTTCCTTGTTCTTCCCATCAACCGCGAATCACGGCAATGGGCAGCCAATTCTTACTGCGACCGTAATGCGCAGCACGCATTCAGCTCCCGCGGGAGCTAAACACGCTCCGCCCAAGTGCTAGATTACCTCGGAAATCAAGCGAGAACGAAAACCGCTGCCGCGAATGCGTCGCTATTCCCACGAGAGGCGAAAGCACTCATGCAAACGCTATCTACAAACTCGGGTAAATGGTGAAGTAATCACCTCCCCCTCTGTAGTCTTGTGAATGCATCACGATGAGCACAAGCCGTCTCCTCGTGAGACGAGCGCGTTCAATTCATGCTTATCCCTCACAAAAAACAAGCAATGAATGCAGAGCGCATCCAACTACCTCGAGAGCTGAACTCGCTTTCTCTTCACCACACAGACGCGAGCCGTGTGAAACTGCGGGTATCAGAGCAAAGCCTCTGGCAAGAGAACATGCACTCCTAGTCATGCTTAACATAAACAAACGGTCATAGTAAAGACGAAGAAGAGGATGCCGTGTTCTACCGGCACCCTTTTATACTGTGGTCGCGCCGGTAGTGATGTCATAGGCTGTGGCGAAGGCGTTCCCCATAGCGACCCCTAGAGGACGCATTTCGAAGTTCCCTCGGAAGGGAACTGTATTTAAGTTTTTAGCCTAACTTAGAAAGTGTTAAAAAACAATTGTCACTAGTTTTAATGCTGTTATGTCAACTTAAAAATGCAAAAATGTTAAAGGTAACTTAAATACTGCTTATTAATTAAAAAAATGTTGCTATAATATTTATTCTATTATTTGTTAATATAGTATAATATTAACAGTGTAGTAAATAATAATAGTGTAGTAAATATTATTAATATATATATTTTGTATTTTATATTTTTTATTATAGCCATAATTACATGTGGACAGTCTATATATATATATATATATATATATATATATAGTAACGGAAGAGGTCTGACACAACAGGTTAGTATTTATAAAACAGGTTTATTTGGTCACAGAGAGTACTGGGGTAGGGTCCAGAGGATGTGATGGTGAGTGAATAGTTCGAAGGATATGATGAGTGGGGTAATCCGAGTCTTTGGCTTTACAGGAGCTGGAATGTAGGCAGGAGGAGCACACCCCTCAGCGATCCTCGAACAAGGAGGAACAGGAGACACTAGGAGGACCACAGGAGGTAAGTAATGCAGGAAGTATTCAAATGGAAGTAGTAGCAAAGTCATTGAGTCCTCTACGTGTATACGAGACCGGACAGTGAGGGTGTCTGAGGTGTGTGCTTTTATGCAGGCTGGTTAATGAGGTGCTTGATTAGTGACAGGTGCTGGTGCTCAGAACTCAGGTGAGAGGGATCGTTGTGATTGGGTGGTGGCGGAGCCTGGCCGATCTGTTACAATTATCTGTTTGATTACATCATTAACTGATTTTTACCATACATTTCTGCCATATCTATATCAACTTGACATAGTCACCACTGATAGGCTACTACTAAATATATTGTAGAAACTTAAATTTTCTGAAAAGCTGCTTTGCAATGATTTGCATTGTGTAATGCGCTATGCAAATAAACTTGAATTGAATTTATCTGGTATTAGTATCAGAAATTGATTTGCATATACAGTAAATATTACAATACGAACCCCTGTTACTTTGCTCTATACTGTATTGAAATTCAAAGCTTACCATGCATCATCTTGGAAATAAAGCTTCATGTCTTTAAGTCAGTACCGTACGTTGTCAGTTATTTCTCTGAATGATGTTATGATGCGTGTATTTTTTTAAATGTCCTGATTGAGCAACATCTATTTCAGACGTGCAAATTCTTTTTTTGAACAAGGTCTGTTTATTTAAAATGTTATAATATGCAAGAACAAACAAAAGATCAAAACAATACAATACAAAATATATATTCAAAACCCCACCTCCACCCACCCCACTACCCATCAGACAAAAAGTCAGACATGCACATTCTATGGTGTTTTACTATCATTACAGTTTCCATAGGAGTAAAAGTTGTGTATATATGTTGAATTAATTATTAATTTAAACAACATTTAAATAATGAACTGCTTCAAAATGCATGCTATTAACAAAATTCAACAAATTCATTGTTGACACATTTGTAACACTGCTGTACGTATAAAAAACTATATAACAACATAATTACATAAACAGTAAATAACTGTAGAAGGCACATACAAAGCATACATCTTTATTCAGATTTCGTGAGCACTTGTCATTTGTAATACATATGTTGAGGATCTCGTTCATCTGATGTTTATCATGTTCATCTGATGTTTGCTACTACTATGAATATGATACTTAACTCTTTAATATGCAGGGGAAATTCCCAACATTAAACAAATAACCAAATTTACATGCAGGACGTTTGCATTGTACATTGATAATTCAGATATAAAAACCTGACTCGTTAGGTGATTTTTTTATATTAAAATCGTACGATTTCCTCTTAATTAACTAGAATGCATGGGAATACTAGGGAATACCAATATAGCGGCGCAGTGGCTTCACTTTTATAACGTCATGAGCAATCCAGTTCTCTGTTATAGATCAGTGGTGTAAACTTATAATAATGGATTACTACAGTCACGTGGACTTAACAGACACACGCACATCGCAGTAATAAAGTCCTCAAGACACATCAGATTTTCTCTAATATACCACTTTACCTCAAACATCTTGTTTTCATAATCCTTGGAACCAAACTCAAAATCAGAAATGAAATTAGATTAATCGTACAGCCCTAAAGTACAAGAGAGATCTCACTTCTGGATTGCGAACAACGAAAACACATCACTGACAAATGTCTTAATTTGATCACATATAGAAACAGTTCACAAGATACAATTAGCATGATAACTTATGTGTAGCAATAATAAATTGTACGTTTTTTTTCTTTAATTTCTTCAGTACTGAAAGCAGAACCGATAACATCAGAGCTTATCAATACTACGGTCTTTCATAATTTAGCCGGTTTAATAGCAGGTACAAAGAGAAGCAAAGAAGGATCTATTACAAAGCTACATGACAATATACAGTGGGTACGGAAAGTATTCAGACCCCCTTAAATTTTTCACTCTTTGTTATATTGCAGCCATTTGCTAAAATCATTTGTTAATTTTTTTCCTCATTAATGTACACACAGCACCCCATATTGACAGAAAAACACAGAATTGTTGACATTTTTGCAGATTTATTAAAAAGAAAAACTGAAATATCACATGGTCCTAAGTATTCAGACCTTTTGCTGTGACACTCATATATTTAACTCAGGTGCTGTCCATTTCTTCTGATCATCCTTCAGATGGTTCTACACCTTCATTTGAGTCCAGCTGTGCTTGATTATACTGATTGGACTTGATTAGGAAAGCCACACACCTGCCTATATAAGACCTTACAGCTCACAGCGCATGTCAGAGCAAATGAGAATCATGAGGTCAAAGGAACCGCCTGAAGAGCTCAGAGACAGAATTGTGGCAAGGCACAAATCTGGCCAAGGTTACAAAAAAATTTCTGCTGCACTTAAGGTTCCTAAGAGCACAGTAGCCTCCATAATCCTTAAATGGAAGACATTTGGGACGACCAGAACCCTTCCTAGAGCTGGCCGTCCGGCCAAACTGAGCTATCGGGAGAGAAGAGCCTTGGTGAGAGAGGTAAAGAAGAACCCAAAGATCACTGTGACTGAGCTCCAGAGATGCAGTCGGGAGATGGGAGAAAGTTGTAGAAAGTCAACCATCACTGCAGCCCTCCACCAGTCGGGGCTTTATGGCAGAGTGGCCCGACAGAAGCCTCTCCTCAGTGCAAGACACATGAAAACCCGCATGGAGTTTGCTAAAAAACACCTGAAGGACTCCAAGATGGTGAGAAATAAGATTCTCTGGTCTGATGAGACCAAGATAGAACTTTTTGGCCTTAATTCTAAGCAGTATGTGTGGAGAAAACCAGGCACTGCTCATCACCTGTCCAATACAGTCCCAACAGTGAAGCATGGTGGTGGCAGCATCATGCTGTGGGGGTGTTTTTCAGCTGCAGGGACAGGACGACTGGTTGCAATCGAGGGAAAGATGAATGCGGCCAAGTACAGGGATATCCTGGACGAAAACCTTCTCCAGAGTGCTCAGGACCTCAGACTGGGCCGAAGGTTTACCTTCCAACAAGACAATGACCCTAAGCACACAGCTAAAATAACGAAGGAGTCCCAGGAACTGGTTCCAGGAATCCTGGTGGCCATGGCAGAAGGTTCGCAGGAATCGCCCCACCTCCTGAATCTTCCTCTCCATTTGACCATTCGTTTGTGGGTGGTATCTACACACACACACACAAATGTTTGCAACATTGATATTGTAATACTATTTCACAATATTAATGTTTTTACTGTATTTTTGATCAAATAAATGCAGAATGGTAGTGTATATATTAAACATCAGTGATGCTGTTAATTTAATTATAAATTTCATTTTAATATATGTAATAAGCATGGAAATTATAAGATCGAAATTTCAGATTTCTATGCTATTATTTTAGCTTTTATAATACCTGTCTGAATTACGAATATCAGCTTATTCCAGTGATTCATCAGTGGTGTTACCGGATCTCATTACCTTTAATTAGGTGTAACACCAACAGGGGCGCCGCTAGCAATTTTGGGCCCTATGAAAGAATATGAGGTTGGGCCCCCTACAGCACCAAACATACACTGTATTGCCCAAAGTATTGGGAAAACTCAATAAAACTCCAAAAAACTCATTGCCAAACACCAATGACTTGTTCATATGCGTACAATCATTTTAGACACTTCCAAAACTGTGGCAAAAAAGATGGAAATACAATTTTTAAATACATGAATTATGTTTCCATCTTTGATGCCACAGTTTTGGAAGTGCCTTTTTCTGTTCTAAAGAAGGGGGTGTCCCAATAC